>NW_020172268.1:486010-550690 GCF_003031525.2 Neophocaena asiaeorientalis asiaeorientalis | reverse complement strand
CAGACCGAGGCACGAACCCGTGTCCCCTGCATCGGCAGGCGGACTCTCAACCACTGCGCCACCAGGGAAGCCCTACTGTGCATTTTTTATCTGCATTATGTGTCAACCTAACCTCCCCCATTGGCAGAAATACCTGCTTAACCATAAAGAACTACATTCTTCTAGCATCAACAAGACAACTTCTTAAAAGATAATATTCCTTCTTGATCTTATAAGGGGCCATGATGACGCTTAGATCTGGATTGTGTAAACTGTCAATAATATATAATGTATAGCTCTCTCAAAAAACTTATATAACTGTGCATTGACTTCTAACAAGCAGAACAGTTCTCAGAGCTGTCTGAGATGCTCTTCCCAGGTTATAATCCTCAATTTGGCTTGAATAAAATTTTCCATTTCTTTCTTAGACTAAGTTTTCAGTCAACACACTCCAGTTTTTGACTTAATTCAGTGGAGACACAATCTCGGCATCAGATTTTTAAAAGATTCCCATGTGATTCTACTGTGGAGCCATTGTTCAGAGCATCACAAAACATAGTACTTAGACCAGAAGCTTAAGCATTACCTAGAAATATATCAATATTAGAAATGCAAATTCTCAGACCTCTAGAAACTGCTGAGTTGGAAATGCTTAGGGTAGGATACAGCCAATGGAGACTGAATATGAGACATGCTCAAGTTTAAATACCACTGGTCTAGGCAGTGGTTTCCAAATCTAATTGATTATCTGGGGAGACTGCTGAAAATAGAAATTCCTCAGCTTCACTACCACTTCAAGTTTCTAATCCAGAAAGTCTGGGGAAGGCTGAGAATAACCTTTCTTTCTTTCTCCCTCTTTCTTTCTTTCTTTCTTTCTTTCTTTCTTTCTTTCTTTCTTTCTTTCTTTCTTTCTTTCTTTCTTTCTTTCTTTCTTTCTTTCTTTTCTCTTTCTCTCTCTCTCTCCTTCCATCCTTCCCTTCCTTCCTTCCTTCCTTCCTTCCTTCCTTCCTTCCTTCCTTCCTTCCTTCCTTCTTTCCTTTCTTTTGTTTTATGTTTTGCCAGGTTTGGGAACCACCTTCAAACTATTACCTGAAAATACAAACACCAATTTAGGAAATCTGAATTCTAGCCCTGCTGGTGTTCATAACTGACCATGTGACTGTGGGTAGGGGATTATCCCCTGTCCTCTGTACCAAAGCTTCCTCACAGCCACTGCTGACTCCCACCCTTACTGGGAAGTTCTAATGAACATGAATGAAATTTGTAGTTTCAAAGCCACTGTAAATGGGTAATATATCTTTGAGTGGAAAAGGATGTGTCCTGCTCTCCTTCTGTTCCCTTGGGGACTATTACCCACTATCATGTCTCTTTCATTTCTTCTTCTTTAATGGAAAACCTCCTGTATGACACCTTGTGCTCTGCTATCATAATTTCCATAATTATCTTGAGCTAAACTTTGCCCTAGGAAATTTTTATTGCAACAATACCTCTCTGCAGGTTCCTCTCTCCATCTCTCTCTCTCTCCTTTTCTCACCTCTTTGTCTCTTCCTGTCCTAGATAGTGTCTGTCCATTTCATCCTCTTTTTCCTGTATTATTATTATTTAAGTATCATGCAGTGGAAGTCAGGTTGCTGAGATTTTTTTTTCCTTAACATCTTAATTGGAGTATAATTGCTTTACAATGGTGTGTTAATTTCTGCTTTATAACAAAGTGAATCCGCTATACATATACATATATCCCCATATCTCTTCCCTCTTGCATCTCCCTCCCTCCCACCCTCCCTATCCTATCCCTCTAGGTGGTCACAAAGCACCAAGTTGATCTCCCTGTGCTATGCGGCTGCTTCCCACTAGCTATCTATTTTACGTTTGGTAGTGTATATATGTCCATGCCACTCTCTCACTTTGTCCCAGCTTACCCTTCCCTCTCTCCGTGTCCTCAAGTCCATTCTCTAGTAGGTCTTCATCTTTTCATGAAGAACCTAGAGGCTGGATGGTTGCTGAACTTTTGGAGACAGATGAGGTCCCCCAGGAGCACTTGGCACCAGCGTCGCACAGTATCCTAGCATATGGAGTTGAATATCCAGGCACTGACATTAACGCTCCTGCTTCAGGTAACTCATTTAGCTTTGGTGTCATTTTACAATAAATATACCATCCACCGACACAAATTAGACAGCTATTGAGATTAATTTTGAGGCACTATCGGCAACATCTTAAATCAAAAATCATTCTTTATTAGCATGCTTGGCAGTATAGTGTGCCTGCCCTCCCCCTTCCTGATCCCTGCCACAAGAATAAATGAGGCCCCATGGTTGACATAGCGCATCAAGTGTTTTATAATAGTCTAATTGTAGCTAATGGTTTGTGCAGCTAATTAAGGCCCTATGAATTACAGTAATCAGTCAGGCTCATCCTTTAAACCAGATAGTTCTATTCAACCATCCCTTTAGTAAGAAACAAAATATATAACTATATATAACTATAACTACACACACACACATACACATGCACACAGGCTGTAATGATCAGCCAGGTTCATTTGAGCACAAAGAGATTAATAGGACTGATTTTTTCTCTCCCTTATTGCAAAATATTTCTTTAAAGAGGGACAAGTTTCCAGCAGCAGCTCTAGTCCATGTGGATGGGGCCAAGATGGGGTCTTCTGTGTGTCTTCTACCTGAAAACTGAGAAGTGAGTTGATGCCAAGTGTAGCAGCTCTCCCCAACACCTCTCATAATCCATCTAGGTTGCAGCCCAGATTTACCTTTTGGTGTTTATGTTGTGGGAATCTAGATGCCTCAGAGAGATGGTGACAAATAAGCCATCTGAATGATATGGTTGAAATTCAAAATGGACCAAACTCCATTTGTCAACCAGCTGATGACAATGTCATCAACATGATTAGTTTCCTCTGGTAGCAGTGACCAAAGACACAGAGGAAGAAGTTACTGAACAATTCTAGAAGACCATTCCTCTTACAGATTTGTAAGAGGAATGGGATGATTTTCTTTTGCAGTGGGTTTGATTTGAGGAGCATATTCTAAATAGGAGATCTATTAGAATACAGAAGAGCTAACCAAAGGCTTGAAGCATATTTAATTTCTTGGTATATTTGAAACTTGACTGGACATAGCAGGAAAGAACTTTCGAAGCAATTCTGCAAGTCCTCTGGGGAACAGAGAAAGGGAGCAGTAGGCATTCTCTAATGCTTGTATCTATGATTCTTTGAGAAGGAGAAACATTCTATAGAAATGTCATCAGTAACACCTCTGGTGGAACAACGTGTGTCCTGGTCCCCTAAGGTCCCACTGCCAATGAAAAGTGGGAAAAGAAACAGGGATTTTCATGAAGGTCATATGGTTTCATTATTTCCAGCTCACAATCTCACAAAACTGGGTAGAACCTTGAAAGTTCAACCAGTTTTTCATCTTTTTTTAAGCAAGATTAAATTTAACTGCTCCAGACAGATGATTGGAGAACCAGTTATACTGTGTAAAATGTATTCCTGTAGCACAGGTTTACTGCAGATTCTCACTCCCACCAACTATTTCTTTCTATCTGGTCAACATTTTCTTACTGTAATAAATGGCCATTTCTTTATGATTTTAAAGGAAGTGAGTTGATATCCTTTATGAATTCTTGCCACTCCCTCTCATTTTTCAGGTCAAATTATTCTTGTTTTATTAAATTCCCCTTAGATCTTCTTAGCTTGTCATTACAAAATAGTGGAAAGATCATTTGTCAAGAAAAAAAGTGCTACTTGCCTTATAATTAGAGTTTTTGGTAGTTGATTGTTGGTTATTCATTATATACTCTCAAGATTTACATTTAAAGGTGTCCACTTAATCTGAATCTTATTTCTAAAGGATTCAACTGCTAGGTATAGATGTTTCCTTATTTCTGAAATGTCGATTATCAAACTAAAATGCTTACATTTATGCCTATCTGCTAAAAAAGAAATCAGTGCACATTGTTCATAAAATTTTATTTATCAATTTACTTACTTATTTACTTACTAACTTTTATTTTTGTAAGGCTTTCGATGCATTTTTCATGGTCATCCATGATGGTATTAAAAGTTTTCTTTTTATTTACTAAATACACCTTTTGAAGCATTAGCTGCATGTTGACATTTGATTACACATACCTCAAGGCTTTTTATGAAGTTTTTTTTTTTCATAAAAAAATGATCAGATGTTGGAAGAAATCAGATTGATGGAGATGAAGAATGTGATTTGCCCAGCTCTCATCACTACCTCCTTTTCCCTCCTCCTTCTGTTCTTTTCACATCTTTTTTCCTCTACAATGATCCTTATACTTTTTGTGGGGCTTAAAACTCAGCTTGTGTTGACCCAGATAATTTTGAAATAGATGCTTCTAGTGCAGGTAAAAAGATGCCTGTCCATGTTTGGGAAGTTTGTAGGGCAGAGTCTGGTGTTTTCTTTGTACTGCACCAGAATGAGAGTTGATGACAGCTCCCCCTCACCTGCTGTTTGTCCCCTTCTACAGGTCAGCATCTTCAGCCCTTTCTATATATGAAAAAATGATGTTACTAGTCATTCTGGGAACAACTCATATTGCTACGTCATTCTGTTGGCTTTAGGTGGAGTAGGGAAGTACACACTCCATCTCCACCACACTTCACACCCTAAGTTTCAAGTATCTTAAAAGAAAAGATTATGATGAACAATTCCATTCACCCACCACAGTGCTCACTCAATCCCATAGACCTATAGAGTACAAAATACCCCTTTGATGTCTGAAGGCAAGTCAGCTCTATCTAAAATGGTTTATCATGTTTGTGTGGCTGGAACTCTTGGGTATTTTCCTTGGCTAGACTTTCACCTATCTGAAAGTGCAGGTCTGGGTCAGTTAAGACCTGAAGGTCTCATGATTTTCTGACTCCACATAGTTATTTAATGAGGGCAACAGAGCTACAGTTGCTCATAAACTGTTGACTGCAGAGTCTGGCCAGCTGCTTTTGGTTGACTTAATGTTATTCTTCTTGTTTTGTTTGATCCCCCTCCAGAAAATGGACACTGTATTAATTGTATTTATAAATACTGTATATACCAGTTGCAGAACCACAGGGTTCATTTAAAAAGGAAGATTAAACACATAAATTATTGTAATAAATTAAGCTGCCAGCTTCCTTTCCTCTCAGTACCCAGAGTATCTAAAAGGACCCCAATCCAAATCCAGGGGGGATATGGAGAAGAATGGGCCACCATAAATACCAACATTTCATGAGAATATTTCAGAAAATCATCTGGCCTGTAGATACATCTTCAAGATGACACAAGGCCTCTCTATAATAGAGAAAACCTAGAATTTCCCTGCATGTATTCTACACTTTGTCAGTCTCCTCCTACTATCTCCATTCAATCACTTGTTATGTTTGTTATAATTCCTCTTCATTTCCAAAGTATTTGGTTTGGAGATATTCATGTAGTCCATAAGTTAGTAAATATTTTTACAGAAAAGGCAATACAATCTAGAGGAAGGCACTGTTGTTATGTCACATGGTTACTATGGTCAGACACCCTCAACCATATAGTGGAGCACATGAAATTATACATATTTAAGGAGGTAAAAGAACAAGTTATTTGAAGCATACTTCTCTTAAAAAAATTAAATGTACAAATAACAAGCACCTCAACTCATGTACGTAAGCTTGTGTAAAAGAGAGGCTGTCATGCAACTTATAAAAATAATATAATAGGACTTCCCTGGTGGTGCAGTGGTTGGGAGTCTGCCTGCCGATGCAGGGGACGTGGGTTCGTGGCCCGGTCTGGGAGGATCCCACATGCCGCGGAGCGGCTGGGCCCGTGGGCCATGGCCGCTGGGCCTGCGCGTCCGGGGCCTGTGCTCCGCAGCGGGAGAGGCTGCGGCAATGAGAGGCCCGCGTACCACAAAAAACAAAAACAAAAACAAAAATAAAAATAAAAATAAAAAAATAATATAATAACCCTAGTAGCTACCACTTAGATGGCATTGACTGGATGTCCTCCTCTCTTCTAAGTTTTATACATGTAGTTTTATGCATGTAGTTGTATGTTGGGAACACCTAATAAAGTAAGTACTACTTTTATTCCTGCTTCACAGATGAGAACGCTGAGGCACAGAAGGGTGAGGGAGATGCTCCAAGTTGTTCAGAATTTAAGTTCAAACACTCTTGCTCACATATGTTGTGCTCTCAACCATAGCTGCATTGAATTCTGTACGGGAGGTGGCTGAGTTTTAACTAGAGAATCAATCAATCAAACTCTCCCTTATGTAATTAAAGAAGCAAATTTTTGTTAGATGGGCTTGGGGAAACAAAACAGACTCAGGGCATACCCTCATGGGAGTATATGATATACCAGGGACTTAGGTACTTCATACATAGTCACTTGCCTGGCTATTTAATTCAAAATGTGAAAAATCTATGCAAAAAAGCATCAGGAATAAAATTAAGTTTTAGAGAACAAAACATTTCAGAAGGGGTAGTTGCTTATAGTCCATTGTTTTCAAGTGAAAATAAACCAAATTATGAAGATGGTAAAGTCATAATGGAAAGGAAGCTTATCTATTTTGTCTCACTCTGTATCCCAAAACCATACATCATGCTTATCACAGGATAGGCACTCACAAAACATCTAATGATTGAGGAATCCTATGGAAAAACCATAGGCAGGAAATCTAAAAAAGCAGGCCAACAGTACCAATGGCTTTCTCTCTCTTCCTCACTGTCAGAGAATGGCTTTACATAAAGACCAGAAAGTCTCTGTTCCATCCCAGTCTTATTAGCATCTGTTATACCTGTAGATACAGGCTGATCCAGATATGTGCCTTTGGCCTCTTTTGAGCCATTGTTTTTATTATCAGTGGGCACGCTACTCAAAATCATCTCCCAAGCAACCCTTGTACAACTGCCATGTTCTGACTCAGAAATTTCATTATTGCCAGGGACTGAAAAGGAAATGCCATATTCCAATACTGCTTGGTGATTTAAGCCAGGTATAACATTTCAACAAGAGATGATCCTTATTTGCTTGTCCTACATCATTGTATTCAATAACTCAGAGCTCACAGAAAGTTCCTGTGTGACCTTATCAGTGGTGTCCACTGTGGCTTCTGGAGCACTGAGGACAGGCCAGGCCATGAGTTGTGGAGAGGCTGTCTCCTTTTTTGTGTTCCTTTCTGTGTATCATATTACCCTGTGACTTTGTAGGAACGAGTGCAAGAATTCTTTCCAAGATGGTAGATGCTTATTGGCTGGCACACAAGCCTCAGATACTGGAGAAGGAAAAAAAGTTTTCTAGACTTGTTAAGTCAACTTTCTTTAAAGGAAAATTTACAACAGTGTTGGCAAGTTTCCTTACCTGTAGAACCCCTCTCTCTCTTTTCTCTCTCTCTCTCTGTCTGTCTCTTCCCTTACCTTTCTTCCTTCCACCTTCCCTCTTTCTTTCTCTCCTTCTTTTTCTCCTTTTTTTTTCTTTTCCCTTTCAAGGACTGTAATTCTTTATTTGATTTTTCTGACATGGGCTTTCTGGAGTTTGGGGCATTAAATTTAGGTGACCATTGCATGACCTGGCTTTGTAAATACATTGGACAAACTACTCAATCTTCCAGAGGGATTTTAAATTTCCTTACTACATCAAACTTCCCCACCTTTCATCCCCTGGGTTCTAATAAGTAACATTTCATTTTAATGATGTATGTGCATTGTCTAGAGTTAGGGCTATATTGTGTTTTTATTTCTATTTAAATAATTTGTCTCAAAATATTCTTCTTAACACAAACTATTTACTTTAGTCAAACTAGTGTTCTAAATGTCTACTTCTAAGATTTGTGAGCTCTGTTCCTTGTAGAAATGTCCCTAATCTCTTCTCTTTCTATCTGACCACAATCAGTTCTGTTAGAATCATTGGGCACAGGCAAGACTGGAAAGACAGTATCCTCCCTTGTTCCCATGGTTTTGTCTCTCTGTGGTGTCCCATCTTCTTTGGGTGCTTCCCAAATAAGTGCTCTTCCCACTTAACATCTCTTCTACTATGAAGACAAGATCTAATATCAGTAATTGAACTTCATTATCAATGTAAGTTAATGTTTTCCTACTCCCAGGGGTATCCTCAGGATAACGAGAGGTACTTTTTTTTTAACTTTTATTGGAGTATAGCTGATTTACAATGCTGTGTTAGTTTCAGGTGTACAGCAAAGTACAGATACTAGTGTGTATCTGTTAATCCCCATCTTCTAATTTATCACTTCCCCCCCACCATGTTTCCCCTTTGGTAACCATAAGTTTGATTTCAAGATCTATGAGTCTATTTCTATTTTGTAAATAAGTTCATTTGTATCATTTTAATTAGATTCCATGTATAAGCCATATCATATGATATTTGTCTTTCACTGTCTAATTTACTTCATTTAGTATGATAATCTCTAGGTCTATCCATGTTGCTGCAAATGTCATTATTTCATTCTTTTTTAAGGCTGAGTAATATTCCATTGTATATATGTACCACGTCTTCTTTATCCATTCCTCTTTCAGTGGATATTTAAGTTGCTTCCATGCCTTGGCTACTGTAAATAGTGCTGCAATGAAAATCAGGGTGCATGTATCTTTTTAAATTATGGTTTTCTCTGGATATATGTCCAGGAGTGGGATTGCTGTATCATATGGTAGCTCTATATTTAGTTTTTCAAGGAACCTCCATACTGTTCTCCATAATGGTTGTACCAGAGAGACTTATTTTCATAGGTTAAAAAAAAAAAGAAAAAGAAACCTGGACAAGAGGAGAGGTTATAGTAAATCAATGGAGCATCAACTATGTGTCTGAAAATGGGCCGTAAGCCTTACATAGGCTAACTTGTTTATTTGTACAGCATGTCTCTCTATATCCTTATTCTTTTTTGTTCTTTGTTTAAAGTTTCAGAGCAGATCCAGGGTTGGAACCCAGTTACATAGGCCCATATACCTTTGAAATCTCAGCATGGAGTGCAGTGTTCCATGTCAGGGCAATAGTCTCTTGTATTCCAGTTGAAATTCAAGCTCCACCTAGTTTTCTGGAAACTTCTCTATCACATGGTTTCCTTCTTCCTTGGAATTCCCATCACAATGAGAATCTGTACCACAAAAATTATAATTTCACTTTATATTGCCACTATGTTATAGTAATGGTTTTATTTGTATTTATTAACTTTATAACAGCTATAGAGTTGTTCTGTCTTACAGCTCTCTACCTTATAAGCTTTCCATTAAAGCAGCTACTTTATTATTCCTCGTTATTTCTAACTACCTCATTTTTCAATGGTACCTCCTAGAACTGTGCGGTGCAGAGATGCCTCTGTCTATTGCCAATCTTCCCTGATGATGGTCAAAGTTTAGTTGCTTTAAGCCTACTTGTTGTGAGAGGAAAATAGAAAAGTAGAAATTTAGAGGTCTTTCCTCACGTATTGGCATCACCACATTCTGCCTTTGGTTCTGCCAGCTCTGGCACTGTCTCACTGACATCCTGACTCAAAATAATTCTCACATAGGATCGTTTGGGTTACTCATAGCAGAAAAGCATAGATGAACAGAGAAACAGTATTGAGATTATCATAAAACTCTTTCACATTGTTGGAAGATGAATGTTGACATGTGGCTTGTCGGTTTATATTTTAGAGGCCCCAGGTGATATTGTTGACCAATCACAATTCTCCTTCCTCCTGATCCTTTCTCATCATTTACTAAAAGCAGCCACTTTTGGTTATTCGTGGTTGAGATACTCTCGCTAGTTGTAAAGATGTT
The DNA here is from genome assembly GCF_003031525.2 of Neophocaena asiaeorientalis asiaeorientalis. Classification (NCBI taxonomy): domain Eukaryota; kingdom Metazoa; phylum Chordata; class Mammalia; order Artiodactyla; family Phocoenidae; genus Neophocaena; species Neophocaena asiaeorientalis. The sequence continues at coordinate 540,930 of NW_020172268.1, read as the reverse complement.
CTCTGAATAGAGTTCTGGACACAAAAGGCAGAGTATATAAAGAATTATAATATCTCCATTACCAGTTGGGTTATCATCATCAGGGAGCATATACAGGTAGATAGGGAAACAAAGCTGGGGCTATAGGGGCAGTACCTAGAAGTGTCCAGTATTATGATAAGTGCAGGGGACAAAAAGAAGAAGTCACTATTTCTACACATAGAAGATCATCATCTAAGGGAATGCCAAACACATAATGAGGTCATTTAAATATAACAGAGAAAGTTCTATGACAAGTTGTGCAGAAATTATAGAAGAATGGAGAAGTAGACTTAACCTGGTTTGGAGGAAATAATCTCAGGAAATTTTTTTTTAGATTAAATCCTGAATGTGATTATGGGGGTAAAGAGTATGATTCAAAAGACAAGCGTGCTGAGAAGGACACTCCAGACAGAGTTCCAGACAATATAGGCAAAGGCAGAGAGGTATGTTTAGGGCACAATAAGCAGCTTGCTATTATTAGATCTGGGATGGTACATCCTTAATGGAGGAGCAATTAGCTGGATCTCATCACTGACTGCATATCTGGAGAAGAAATGGAGCTCAATTTACGGTACAAGATAGAAGAAGTTTGCACCAAAGCAAAAGCCCAATCTTATAAACTGAGCCAGAACAAAACAATGGCTTATTGGAGATTTGAGAGTTATCATTTCATGTTCTCAGAGGATAAGTCCCAGAACTGATTGACAGAAAAGCAGATTTGAAAAAATATATATATATATATATATATAAATGATCAGTAGTCAAAACTAGAGCAGGGGCTTCCCTGGTGGCGCAGTGGTTGAGAATCTGCCTGCTAATGTAGGGGAACCAGGTTCGAGCCCTGGTCTGGGAAGATTCCACATACCGTGGAGCAACTAGGCCATGAGCCACAACTACTGAGCCTGCGCATCTGGAGCCTGCGCTCCGCAACAAGAGAGGCCCCTATAGTGAGAGGCCTGCGCACCGTGATGAAGAGTGGCCCCCGCTTGCCACAACTAGAGAAAGCCCTCGCACAGAAACGAAGACCCAACACAGCCCAAAATAAATAAATAAATTTAAAAACAAACTAGAGCAAGGGAACTTAACTAAATCCCACTGGAGGATTTCCTGATTCAGTTAAGTTTGAGTCAGTGATTTGAAATGGCTCTGAGCCCTCACATGGTGAGTATTAGTTGTTAGAAGCTGGGGAATATGTTGATTTGGGAATGGCACTGCCTATTCTTCTGGGATCTTTAGATGAGCCTAGGAAAGATGAGGAACTCATTTTCCCCAGCGTAACTATTTGCAGTGTACATTTGTTTCTGTGTACATAAATACAAAAGTGATTGCAGGAACTGGTTATCAGTTGATAACATCTTTAGTCTTAAATCCGTGGATATCATTTGGTGCTTCAGATGGTTATGAAACTCTTAAAAATATATTCAAATTGTCTGCATGTATCTAGGTAAAAGATCCATAAGATCCTACCAGAAGATCCATAAGATCCAAGGAGATCTTATCAGTTCTTTAAAGAAGTTCATGATCCCAAATGTTTTAAATCCACTTGTGTAGACACAGGACATCATATTTTCTTGCCAGAGACCATACCTACTACTTCTTATGAGACACAATAGAGTTTGTGTCAAGTGAAGATATAGGTATTAGTATCAGATGAAGTGTCTGTGATCACAATGTTTTTTCTGCCCATTGTGCTTTTCTGTAATAGGTCAGAGTATGGTGGAAGCAGGGTAGACTCAAACCCCACCTTTACAGCCTCTAGAATACCTCGAAGAATCCTTCTTGAGTAAGTACTTGCTATGTATACTCTACTGCTATTTTGTCTGAAGATTTCTCTCAACTTGTAAAATTGACTTCAGGATTCATAGTTCAGTTAATTGGGAAGAGGCCTATGCCAGATAGTTATAACTTAGGCTTAATGGCCCAAACCCAATACAAACTCAAACAATTTGTGCTCTGGGAACCAGATCGCCTTATCGGAAGTTCTGTTCAAGATGCTACAAGACAAAGATGCTTCTGTGCTTCCATTTAAAATTTTGCCTGGAGTATCTGGGCTCAATATTGTCTCATTTCCCTCTCATATTCAAATATCCACTTTGCCAGAAATGCCTTTAGCACAGTGGGTTGCAAAAATCACCTAGCTGAATGTATAACTTCTGGAATAGTCAGAGGAATGTTGTCTCTCCCTCAGAGCTTTCCATACAGAGAAGGATTCTGGAATTAGAGATGTTGTCCCCAAGTTGTTATTTATGGTAGGTTTCCTATTTTGTATGTCATTTTTGGGAATATTTGGTATTCTGTTTTAGGAAAGGCTGTTCCTCCACCATATTGAAGAGAGCTAAACTCTTTCATAATTCATAGTCAAGGTAAAAATCAGTAAAAGGTATAGTCTTGTTTTTCATATGAGAGGCTATAAGGAAGCTCTCTGAGTAACAAAATATCTTTGAGAAACGTTTGATGACCCAGCATTAATCAGATTTCCTTTATCAGTTTCTAAGACCATGATCCTTACCAGGTAACAGGTATAAGAAGAGAGTTTAGAAGCAGAGACTGTCAAATCTGAGACTGTTACTGCATCTCTGGTCAAGTCAGAGAAAAAGTGGGCCCTTCCTAATGATCCTGGATATGCCTTCGTGAGATTCATTTAAATGCAATTACAGAGTATTGCCTTCCTATTAGCAGGGGACATAGTCACAAATAACCTTATTATTATCATTTAAGGCAACAGGGAAAGACTCCATGGATGAAATAGAAACTTCTAGTGCTCACTCATATTTGGTCTTCTTTTCTTCCAAACATATGACAGGGTTCATTTCTGAGACCACTCCACCTTATTATTTGGTGGAACCACGTGTCTAGCTCTGGTCAGTGGGCTGTGATTGAAACTGATTGTTGATATAGAAGTGTCATTTCAATAAGTTCTTCCCTGGACTCTGAGCCGTCACAAGGACAGTGCCCTGTACAGTGATCTAGACCCACAGCAGTTTTCTCATGAGTGAGAAATAAATTGTTGTGCTTAGCAATTGAATTTTTTTGTCTGAAGTACAAGCCTGTCCTGAGTTAAAAAACAGAAGAGGTATTGTGAGGTGTTGTTTGCAAAAAGAATTCTGATAGTGGATAGTAGAATTAGAAAAAAAAATTAAAGCATAGGCAAAATCATAAAAGTGGAAAAGTATAGTTTTCATTGGAGAGAAAATGAACAATTAAATTTGAAAGGAATATAGAGAGAAGCAGATAACAAGACAGAGTCATAGATTAGAAAGTTAGCACTGGATTGATGCTTAATCCTGTTGGCAATAGATAATTATCTATTGTAGTGAGGTCATATTAAGAAAAAAAATAAAGTGAGAAGATACTGGAAGAAAAATTACTATTTTTAAAAATACTGATAAGAATAATAACATCTACAGATAGGGAAATAGCATCTATTAGAGATAGGGGGAAAGCAAAATAGGAAATATATTTAAAGAAAGAATATTGAAGAGAAAAGCAGTCTACTTGACTTGACAATAGACAGATTGTTGGAGTGAGGGCAGAGGGTGTCTCAAAAAGCCAGGGTGAAGGCTGTTACAGCACATGGTGAATTAAACTGATTTTGTGTGCCCATCTACACACCTAACGTCTTGTCTATGGGATACTCTCCTCTGGGTTCTAAGCAAATAACTGATTTTGGAGTATTCCTAAAATAAAGCTGTCCTCTCTGAAGAAGATGGACCTGATATGTCCTTAAGCCCTCACTTTATCTCAGCTTCTCCTTACAATATTGATCCATATTATCTTTGGGATAATCTCAGCATAGCTTATATAAACTCATGTAATTCACATCAGTTTGTCAGGCTAACACACATGCCTGGAGAGCTGACATCTGGTTTCCATACACATTTTTTCCAGGTTATTATGTGAATGGGGTAAACATGCAGATCTTCTCTAATTCACAAATGCAAATGGAACAAAGGAGAAGAAGACTGCTGGAAAATGAAAAGTTCTTCCAGAGCCGTGATATGACTACAGTTTAAAAGAATGTAGGAGGCAGAAGGAAATAATGGTTAAGGAAATAATGGAATATCCGAATAATGGAATATCCGAATGGAATATCCGAATACCTGATCTATTACTACAAGCCTGTATATGCCTCGATTTTCATCTTGGAAAAAACAATCCACCAAGTAGAGGATGTAATTAAATGGGATGTTGCTTGCAATGTCTCTGGCACAGTGTATTTTCAAAATAACCAGCAGAGTAATTCTGTTATATGTAAGTCAGGACATGTCGTTCACCTGCTCAAAACACCCACATTTGCCTGACAATGTCTTCTGGGTCAACATGACCTGGGCCTCTGGTACCCCCTGGACCTCACTCAGACTATTGACCACTTTTACTCCCATTTGCTGAGTCACAGTCACTCTGATCATCTGCTGTCGCTTGAACACACCAAGCTCTTTCCCACACATGCCTCCTCACTTGCTCTTCTCTTAGCCAGCATTGTACTCTCCTGAGGTTCCTTGCAATATGTTGCCCAAATGTCACTTATGCAGTGAAGCCCTCCCTCCCCATCCTGGCTAAACCAACTTTTCTCAATACCCTCCACACCTCCTCTCTATTATTTTCCTCTTCAGCACTTTTCATATTGTTAATACACATCTAATTTTCTTATTTATTTTGTTTTGCATCTTCCCTTGATGGACTATAAACACTAGGAGGGCAGAGGTGTTCATCTGCATTGTCCATTGATGTGAAGAGTGCCTAGCACACTCTAGACACTTTATACTATTTTTTTAATGAATTAATTTCCAATACCATTATAACAGAAAGATCATGCAACAAGGGGCATGTGCTATTTCCTATCCAACTTTCTGTTCTATTGACCTTAGATCATGCACACTTGTCCCCTACCATAGTCTCTGACTCACCACCCATCACCTGGGCATGAATTTTTTGGAGAACAGTGCTTGGTCCTGAAGTACATAAGCAGGTAAAATAATAAAACAAACATTCACCTCAGGACTCAAGTTAGGTAAAGAGAAATAATGGTTGAAGAGGACAAGGCAGATAAGTGCCAGAATGGAGATAGAAATTGAATGAAATTCTAATACTTTCAGTTCCTTCTGATCTTTTCCACTTAGAGTATTCTCAGTGCCAAAGTTGTCATCGGATAATAATAAAAACCAATTCTTACCTAGCTCTTACCATATGTCAAACATTTTTCTCACTTTACATGCATTAACATTAGTCTTGTCAATAGCCCATGAGGAAGGTATGATTATTATCCCCATTTTACGGATGAGGAAACAGGAAAGGTGAGCACCTAGCCCAAGGTTACATAACTAGTAATTGGTGGAGTTGGACTGCAACCCCAGGCACCCTCACTGTACAGACTGTGGTCTTAATTACATTGCACTAGGCATATAATAAAATAATCTTTTCAAATGTGAGTCAGATGAGGCACAATTTAACATTTCTTAGCATTTTAATAATTTGCCCTTCCTTCTGCTGTCATTATGGGTAAATGAGACAGTTTGAAATGAAAATGATATTTAAAAAATGACTAGAAAGTGAGACAGAGCTATGAGATAGGACAAACCCTGGTTTAGGGGTTTGGGGACTTGATTTTTTGGGTATACAACTAAGGATCTGCGTGACCTTGGTTTAATACGTCAGCATCTTTAGGCCTAGTTTTCTCATTGTATGACTCTTATGGTCTCCTTTAGAATACAATCTGGGATTCTGTCACCTCACCAGAAAAGCTCTGTTTGTTCGGCAGCCAGCAGCATTAATTTGAGGGCAATAGGGAATTTGGCTAAAGAATGGAGTAATCCATATTTTACTTTAAATTCAGATCAACCTCTTTGGGGGAGTTTAAGAATTGGGTATATATGGGAACAAACATGATCAGACATAATGGCTTTGGAATTATATCTTATTGGAGAAGTGTCAGGAGACTAGGAACAGCCAGAACAAAGAGAGTGAGGAAATGAACCCTGTGCTGACTCCATGTCAACTGGAGATATCCAATCATTTTCAGAAAATAATGTTCCCAATGCATAATAATTTTACTGAGCTCAGACTTCACCCTTTCCTCCCCTCCATTACAGCTCCCGCTGGCTCAAGAAACACCTTTAAGTACAATAAGTCTTCAAGTCACTCTCATAACAAACAAAACAAAACAAACAAACAAACAAAAAAAACAAAATGCAATTCCTGATGGATATTTTAAGAGTCAAGGTAAAGTCAAAAATAGTGAAAGAAGGGGTCTTCTCATTACAACATTTATCACCAGCTGGAGAGAAAGCAGGGCTGGGACTGCTGATAGCTGTGCTTGCTGGGGAGGCACTAGCTCAGTCTGTGCTCAGATTGACTGTACTTTGGAGAAATTTGAGAACAGGACCTGAAGGGGCAGCAAAGGGGCAGCTCAGTATCTAAGCAGCTTTTCTTTGAGCCTGAGAAGGAGGGCGGTGGATGCTGTTGGTGGGAGAAGGGAAGATACCCAGAGGATGTCCTGGGGGCAGGCATTTGAAGAGAGCTGTGGGCTTAGCTAAGGATGAAAAGCACAACAGCAAACTAAAGCCTGTCACTCTGAGCACACCATATAGTCTCAAGGCTTTCAGGCATTCCCTTCCAGAACATTCTCTTTTGATTGAGACTGCAGGTCCAGACACAGAGGAAATAGGGAAAAAGAATATTGTGATTTTCTCATATGTTTTTAAAGGTTTATGGAGCTATGACCAAGGTGTATGAGATTGTAATTTCTGTACTCAAATAGAAATGAATGTAAATGCACCAATCATTAATACTCAAAAATAATTATACAATATTAATAAATGACTCCATTATATAAGAAGATGCTGACTCTGTTTCCTCACCCATCAAATATGAGAAGATGGATTAGGCAGAGTAAACTGAAACATCAGCCAGGATGTTTGTGTTTCCCCAAAAGTCCTTGTGTCATGTCTTGGATTTAAGGTATTTCAGCTATGGTACTTGACCAGGTGCCTGTGCCCTCTCTTCCAGAATTTATTCTAGTGGCAGCTCATCTCTTACCCTACATCACCCTTCATGAGATGTGTGTGAGGACTCACAGCATAAAGTTACTGAATCCATTCATTAAACAATATTGTAGAATTAAAATCCAGAACCTGCCAGAAAGGAGGAGTCTCTCATTATAGGCTGAGAGTAAACACTAGAAGACCATGCCTGAGCATTGTTTACTGCTCTATCTCATGAGCCCCAAACAAGTGATTATTCAGTAATTGATTATTTGTTCAAAGAATGAATCAGAGAATAGTTATCTTACCTATCAAACTCCTCCCTCTTAAAAAAAATGATGCAGACATCTTCTTCTAGCAGTGTTGCATGTCTCTTCTATTAGACTCGAATGTTGTTATTCCTGTTCTCATTTCTATCTGTCTTCCCCTGTTTCTGGCTCCCTTTTCCCCACTAACTAGTCCTCTGTCTTTCACCACCTCACTTCTTTTGTTTGGTGAGATAGTGGAGGGAAAAAGGAAAAAAAAAAAAAAAAACCCTCATCACTAAAACATACATATTTTATTATTATTCAAGCTAAGTTTAGGTGGAATAAACTCAGAAAAATAAGGAAGCCATTATTAAGAAAATGAGAAGCTATGTGTGATTTTTTTTTTCTTCCTGTTATTTCCACATGGTTATTGGCACCTCCATTTTATAGTGTTTTTAAGATTATTGTAGTGAAAACCTGCTCACAAAAATACAGATTTTCTTTCTATCATCACAACATGGACCTCACCATGTGAAGATGCAATTTGTATTTTAAAATACATATTAAATTCCAGTCCAGCCCGCAAAGCTATGTTTCCCAGCTTTTCTCCATCTGACCACATACAGATCCTCACTGCTTGAAGCAAACATGATGTATGGAAATCATAATTCTCTTAAATTCCAAGGTGATTCTTTCCTTTACAAGAATATTCACCAAAATGTTCCTAAGAAATTGCTAGTTCCTCCACTGCATTTAAATGATAATATACAAAAATTCAGTCCACAAAGAAAGTTGAGACTGCAATTATGAGTTTCAATGACAAGGAAAATAACTTACATGTAAATAATGATTTCTATTTTTCAAAGTCTTGTAATCAATCATTATTACCCAATTAAATAAATGATTGCATTCTGAAGATAAAATAAGGGTAGGAATTCAAAGATAAAAGACATAGGCTATGATTTCTAGAAGCTTATGTTCTCATTACATAGAGAGCTAAGTAAATATTTAGAACACAGTGTGTTATGTCCCCTGTTAAAAATAAGACAACAGGTCCAAAATGAAGTCACTTCACCAAACCAAAACTCAAGTATGGTTTCGGCTCTTCCACAAATGGAATCTTAAACCAGTCGTTCAGGAATCGCCTGGTCAGCACTAGCTAGGAAATCTGCCTGATAGTCCCCTGCCATACGCTCCCCCCACCAAAAAAAGCAACTTTGCAATAACCAACCCACTTTCCTGCCTACTATAACTTCTTTGTTCCCTCTCCCTTCTGTTTCTAAAAGTCTTTCATTTTGGTCCTTGGAGCTCCATTTGGGTCCTTGGAGCTGGTTTAGATGCTGGCTGACTAAAATTTCTTTTTGCTCAAATAAACTCAAAATTTTAATGTGCCTCAGTTTGACTTTTTACAGTGCTGGGGTCAGAAGAGGGAACCAAAGGAGACCCCCAATGGCCCCCAGGGGCAACAAGTAACCAGACGTGGATGCCTGTGGATCCCCTTAGCTCCTGCTTTCTTGCTGCTTCTGGAGGTGGCGGACAAGGCTCTCTCAGATTCTAGACACACAATTTTTGTGTTATGAGAGTTTATTTGAGCATTTATTTTTCTGGGCAGAGTCTTAAAACCGGCTGAAGTCATACTGGATCTGACTTAGAACCTGAACACTGGTCGGACTGGTTTCAGGGACAGACTGGGTCTGATTTAGAAACTGAACTCAGTCTGGGTTTGAACTGGAACCAACTTAGAAAGTGGACTGAGTCTGGGGTGGGGATGGGTCTGACATAACTTGGGTCCATTATAAGGCCTCAGGTGAATACAATTTAGTTTTAAGGCTGAATAATAAGGCTAAACTTACTGAAGATAATCTCGAATTACAGTGGCCACAGTGGAGAACCTTTTTCTTTTTTTTACATCTTACTATAATTTCTTTACAATGGTGTGTTAGTTTCTAGTAATATTCCATTTTATATATGTGCCATATCTTCTTTATCCCTTCATCTGATGATTGACACTTAGGTTGCTTCCACCTCCTGCCTATTGTACATAAAGCTGCAGTGAACATTTGATACATGACTCTTTTTGAATTATGGTTTTCTCAGGGTATATGCCCAGTAGTGGGATTGCAGGGTAATATGGTACTTTTATTTGGAGTTTTTTTAGGAAGCTCCATACTGTTCTCCATAGTGGCTGTAACAATTCACATTCCCACTAGCAGTGCAAGAGTGTTCCGTTTTCTCCACATCATCTCCAGCATGTATTGTTTCTTGATTTTTTGATGATGGCCATTCTGAGCGGTGTGAGGTGATACATCATTGTAGTTTTGATTTGCATTTCTCTAATGATTAATGATGCTGAACATTCTTTCATGTGTTTGTTGGCAATCTGTATATCTTCTTTGGAGAAATGTCTATTTAGGTCCTCTGCCCATTTTTGCATTGGGCTGTTTGTTTTTTTATTATTGAGCTGCATGGGCTGCTTGTAAATCTTGGAGATTAATCCTTTGTCCGTTGCTTTATTTGCAAATATTTTCTCCCATTCTGAGGGTTGTTTTTCATTAGGTCCCATTTGTTTATTTTTGTATTTATTTCCATTTCTCTAGGAGGTGGGTCAAAAAGGATCTTGCTGTGATTTATGTCATAGAGTGTTCTGCCTATATTTTTCTCTAAGAGTTTGGTAGTTTCTGGCCTTACATTTAGATCTTTAATCCATTTTGAGCTTATTTTTGTGTATGGCGTTAGGGAGTACTCTAATCTCACATTTTTACATGTAGCTGTCCAGTTTTCCCAGCACCACTTATTGAAGAGGCTGTCCTTTCTCCACTGTACATTCCTGCCACCTTTATCAAAGATAAGGTGACCATATGTGCGTGGGTTTCTCTCTGGGCTTTCTATCCTGTTCCATTGACCTATATTTCTGTTTTTGTGCCAGTACCGTACTGTCTTGATTACTGTAGCTTTGTAGTAGTGTCTGAAGTCAGGGAGCCTGATTTCTCCAGCTCCGTTTTTCTTTCTCAAGATTGCTTTTTCTATTTGGGGTCTTTTGTGTTTCCATACAAATTGTGAAATTTTTTGTTCTAGTTCTGTGAAAAATGCCAGTGATAGTTTGATAGGGATTGCATTGAATCTGTAGATTGCTTTGGGTAGTAGAGTAACTTTCACAATATTGATTCTTCCAATCCAAGTGCATGTTATATCTCTCCATCTATTTGTATCATCTTTAATTTCTTTCATCAGTGTCATAATTTTCTGCATACAGATCTTTTGTCTCCTTAGGTAGGTTTATTCCTCGATATTTTATTCTCTTTTTTGCAATGGTAAGTGGGAGTGTTTTCTAATTTCACTTCCAGATTTTTCATCATTAGTGTATAGGAATGCCAGAGATTTCTATGTATTAATTTTGTATCCTGGTACTTCACCAAATTAACTGATTAGCTCTAGTAGTTTTCTGGTAGCATCTTTAGGATTCTCTATGTATAGTATCATGTCATCTGCAAACAGTGACAGCTTTACTTCTTCTTTTCTCATTTGGCTTCCTTTCATTTCCTTTTCTTCTCTGATTGCTGTGGCTAAAACTTCCAAAACTATGTTGAATAAGAGTGGTGAGAGTGGGCAACCTTGTCTTTTTCCTGATCTTAATGGAAATGGCTTCAGGTTTTCACCATTGAGGATGATTTTGGCTGTGGATCTGTCATATATGGCTTTTATTATGTTGAGGAAAGTTCCCTCTATGCCTACTTTCTGCAGGGTTTTTTTTTTTTTTTTTTATCATAAATTGGTGTTGAATTTTGTTCATAGCTTTCTCTGCACCTATTGAGATGATCATATATTTTTTCTCCTTCAATTTGTTATTATGGTGTATCACATTGATTGATTTGCGTATATTGAAGAATCCTTGCGTTCCTGGAATAAACCACATTTGATCATGGTTATGATCTTTTTAATGTGCTGTTGGATTCTGTTTGCTAGTATTTTGTTGAGGAATTTTGCATCTATGTTCATCAGTGATATTGGCCTGTAGTTTTCTTTCTTTGTGACATCCTTGTCTGGTTTTGGTATCAGGGTGATGGTGGCCTCATAGAATGAGGTGGGAGTGTTCCTCCCTAGTGAAGAACTTTTAACTTAAATATGCTTATCCATTTATGAGGTACTCTAGAGACAAAGGAGACTCAGCCAAACACTCACTCTGAAGGGTAGAGACAAAAGTGTTTTTTCTCCTGTACAGTTTCTGGTGATCATGATAAGACCTGCTGGGTCACCCCCCTCATCCCAGAGACTGCAGAGAGGATCCTGATAAAACTGGCAGAAGCTGGCAAATGGAAAGGATTCTTTCTGAAGTCCACACTCCCAGATTTCTGTCTGCGGTGTCTGGTTGAGAAAGGAAAATAAAATCTACTGTTGGCCTTCCTTTACAAGTTCAGATTGGTGGGAGAAAAAAATTGTAAGAATTGTATCTTTGATTTGTAACTCATGAATTTATGTTTGGGTACCCACTGGTTATCAGTCATTGACATACCATCCTACCTACTTTTTTGTCTCCTTTATTTTTCTTTATTTTTAACCTCTTTATTGGAGTATAATTGCACTACAATGGTGTGGTAGTTTCTGCTTTATAACAAAGTGAATCAGCCATACATATACATGTATCCACATATCTCCTCCCTCTTGCATCTCCCTCCCACCCTCCATATCCCACCCCTCTAGGTGGTCACAAAGCACTGAGCTGATCTCGTTATTCTCTGTGGCTACTTCCCAGTAGCTATCGATTTTACATTGGGGAGTGGATATATATACCTGGCCGTCTCTCACTTCATCCCAGCTTAGCCTTCCCCCTCCCCTTTCTTTTTATGGCTCAGTAATATTCCATTGTACATATGTGCCTCATCTTCTTTAAACATTCATCTGTCCATGGACACTTAGGTTGCTTCCATGTCCTGATTATATGTGTGTTAGCATACAGTATTTGTTTTTCTCTTTCTGACATGCTTCATTCTGTATGACAGACTCTAGGTCTATCCACCTCACCACAAATAACTCAATTTCATTTCTTTTTATGGCTCAGTAATATTCCATTGTACATATGTGCCTCATCTTCTTTAAACATTCATCTGTCCATGGACACTTAGGTTGCTTCCATGTCCTGACTATTGTAAATAGAGTTGTAATGAACATTGTGGTACATGACTCTTTTTGAATTATGGTTTTCTCAGTGTATATGCCCAGGAGTGGGATTGCTGGGTCATATAGTAGTTCTATTTTTAATTTTTAGATTTTTAAGGAACCTTCATACTGTTCTCCATAGAGGCTGTATCAATTTACATTCCCACCAACAGTGCAAGAGTGTTCCCTTTTCTCCACACCATTTCCAGCCTTTACTGTTTGCCGATATTTTGATGTTGGCCATTCTGAACAGTGTGAGGTGATACCTCATTGTAGTTTTGATTTGCATTTCTTTAATGATTAGTGATGTTTAGCATCCTTTCATGTGTTTGTTGGCAATCTGTATATCTTCTTTGGAGAAATGTCTATTTAGTTCTTCTGCCCACTTTTGGATTGGGTTGTTTGTTTTTTTGATATTGAGCTTCATGGGCTGCTTGTAAATTTTGGAGATTAAACCTTTGTCAGTTGCTTCATTTGTAAATATATTCTCCCATTCTGAGGGTTGTATTTTTGCCTTGTTTATTGTTTCCTTTGCTGTGCAAAAGCTTTTAAGTTTCATTAGGTCCCATTTGTTTTTATTTCCATTTCTCTAGGAGGTTGGTCAAAAAGGATCTTGCTGTGACTTATGTCAAAGAGTGTTCTGCCTATGTTTTCCTGTAAGACTTTTATAGTGTCCAACCTTACATTTAGGTCTTTAATCCATTTTGATTATTTTTGTGTATGGTGTTAAGGAATGTTCTAATTTTATTCTTTTACATGTAGCTGTTCAGTTTTAGCAGCACCACTTATTGAAGAGACTGTCTTTTCTCCATTGTATATTCTTGATTACTTTATCAAAAATAATGTGACAATATGTGTGTGGGTTTATCTCTGGACTTTTGATCCTGTTCCAGTGATCTATATTTCTGTTTTTGTGCCAGTACCATACTGTCTTCATTTCTGTAGCTTTGTAGTATTGTCTGAAGTCTGGGAGCCTGATTCTTCTAGCTCCATTTTCCTTTCTCAAGATTGCTTTGGCAATTGGGTGTCTTTTGTGTTTCCATACAAGTTGTGGAATTTTTTGTTCTAGTTCTGTGAAAAATGCCACTGATAGTTTTATAGGGATTACTTTGAATCTGTAGATTGCTTTGGATAGTATAGTCATTTTCACAATGTTGATTCTTCCAATCCAAGAACATGGTATATCTCTCCATCTGTTTGTACCATCTTTAATTTCTTTCCTCAGTGTCTTTTAGTTTTCTGCAAACAGATCTTTTTTTTTCTCTCCTTAGGTAGGGTTATGCGTAGGTATTTTATTCTTTTTGTTGCAATGGGAGTGTTTCCTTCATTTATCTTTCAGAATTTTCATCAATAGTTTATAGGAATTATAGGAATGCAAGAGATTTCCGTGCAAGAATTTTGTATCCTGCTATTTTACCTAAACTCATTTATTAGCTCTAGTAGTTTTCTGGTAGCATTTTAAGGGTTCTCTATGTATAGTATCATGTCATCTGCAAACAGTGAGAGCTTTGTTTCTTCTTTACTGAATTGAATTCATTTTATTTCTTTGTCTTCTCTGATTGCTGTGGTTAAAACTTCCAAAACTACGTTGAATAATAGTGGTGAGAATGGACAACATTTTCTTGTTCCTAATCTTAGGGGAAATGGTTTCAGTTTTTCATGATTGAGAATGATGTTGGCTGTGGGTTTTTCATATATTGCCTTCATTATGTTGAAGTAAGTTCCCTCTATGCCTGCTTTCTGGAGGTTTTTTATCATAAATTGGTGTTGAATTTTGTCCAAAGTTTTTTTTTTTTTTTTTTTTTTTGCGTCTATTGAGATGATCATATGTTTTTATCCTTCAATTTCTTAATATGGTGTATCACATTGATCATTTGTGTATATTGAGGAATCCTTGCATTCTTGGGATAAACACCAGTTAATGATGGTGTATGATCCTTTTAATGTGCTGTTGGATTCTGTCCATTTTATTGGCATATAGTTGCTTGTAGTAATCTCTCATGATCCATTGTATTTCTTCAGTGTCATTTGTTACTTCTCCTTTTTCATTTCTAATTCTATTGATTTGAGTCTTCTCCCTTTTTTACTTGATGGATCTGGCTAATGGTTTATAAATTTTGTTTACCTTCTCAAAAAACCAGCTTTTAGTTTCATTGATCTTATCCTTTCTTTCTTTCATTACTTTTTCCTTTATTTCTGATCTGACTTTTATGATTTTTTTCCTTCTGCTAAATATGGATGTTTTGTTGTTGTTGTTGTTCTTTCTCAAATTGTTTTACATGTAAGGTCGTGTCATTTATTTGAGATATTTCTTGTATTGTATCACTTTAAACTTCCCTCTTTAACTGCTTTGGCTGGATCCCATAGGTTTTTGGTTGTAGTGTTTTATTGTCATTTGTTTCTAAGTATTTCTTGATTTTCTTTGATTTCTTCAGTGACCTCTTGGTTATGTAGTAGTGTATTGTTTAGCCTCCATATGTTTGTATTTTTTACAGATTTATTTCCTCTAATTGATATCTAGTCTCATAGCCTTGTGGTCAGAAAAGATACTTGATACGGTTTCAATTCTCCTAAATTGACCAAGGCTTGATTTGTGACCCAAGACATGATCTATACTGAATAAAGTTCCATAAGCACTTGAGGAGAAAGTGTATTCTGTTGTTTTTGGATGGAATGTCCTATAAATATCAACTGAATCCATCTTGTTTAATGTATCAATTAAAGCTTGTGTTTCCTTATTTATATTCATTTTGAATGATCTGTCCAGTGCTGAAACTGGGGTGTTAAAGTCCCCTACTATGATTTTGTTACTTTCGATTTCCCCTTTTATGGCTGTTAGCATTTCCCTTATGTATTGAGGTGGTACTATGTTGGGTGCATAAATGTTTACCATTGTTATATTTTCTTCTTGGATTGATTCCTTGATCATTATGTAGTGCCCTTCTTTGTCTCTTGTAGTAGTCTTTATTTTAAAGTCTTTTTCTTTCTGTTATGAGAATTTCTACTCCATCTTCTTTTGACTTCCACTTGCATCGAATATCTTTTTCCAACCCCTCACTTTCAGTCTGTATGTGTCCCTAGTTCTGAAATGCATCTCCTGTAGACAGTATATATACAGGTCTTGCTTTTGTAACCATTCAGCCAGTCTATGTCTTTTGGTTGGAGCATTTAATCCATTTACATTTAAGGTAATTATCGATATGTATGCTCCTATTACCATTTTCTTAATTGTTTTGGGTTTGTTATTATAGGTCTTTTCCTTCTCTCATGCTTCCTGCTTAGAGAAGTTGCTTTAACATTTATTGTGATGCTGATTTGGTGGTGCTGAATTATCTTAGATTTTACTTATCAGTAAAGTTTTTAATTTCTCCATCAAATCTGAATGAGATCCTTGCTCAGTAGAGTAATGTTGGTTGTAGATTTTTCCTTTCATCACTTTAAATATTTCCTTCCACTCCCTTCCGTCTTGCAGAATTTCTGTTGAAATTTCAGTTGTTATCCTTATGGGGATTCCCTTGTATGTTATTTGTTGTTTTTCCCTTGCTGCTTTTAATATGTTTTCTTTGTATTTAAGTTTTGATCATTTGATTAATATGTGCCTTGTCATTGTTCTCCTTGGGTTTCTCCTGTATAGGGCTCTCTGTGCTTCCTGGACTTGACTGACTCTTTCCTTTCCCATATTAGAGAAGTTTTCAACTATAACCTATTCAAATATTTTCTTAGTCCCTTTCTTTTTCTCTTCTTCTTCTGGGACCCCTATAATTCAAATGTTGTTATGTTTAATTTTGTCCCAGAGATCTCTGAGACTGTCCTCAATTATTTTCATTCATTTTTCTTTATTCTTTTCAGCGAAAGTTATTTCCACTATTTTATCTTCCAGGGCACTTATCTGTTCTTCTGCCTCAGTTATTCTGCTATTGATTCCTTCTAGAGAATTTTTAATTTCATTTATTATGTGGTTCATCATTGTTTGTTTCCTCTTTCGTTCTTTTTGTTCATTGTTAAACTTTTCTTATATATTCACCATTCTTTTTCCAAGTTTTTGAATCATCTTTACTATCATTACTCTGAATTCTTTTTCAGGTAGATTGCCAGTTTCCTCTTCATCTGTTTTTTCTGGTGGGTTTTTACTTTCCACCTTCATCTGCTGCATATTTCTGTGTCTTTTAATTTTGCTTAACTTACTGTTTTGGGGGTCTCCTTTTTGCATGTTGTTAGTTTGTAGTTCCCATTTTTTTTGGTGTCTGCCACCAGTGGGTAAGGTTGTTTCAGTGGGTTGTGTAGGATTCCTGGTGGAGGGGAATGGTGCCTGTGTTCTGGTGAATGAGCCTGGAGCTTGTCTTTCTGATGGAAAGAACCATGTCTGATGGTGTAGTTTGTGCTGTCTGCGAACTTATTATGGTTTTAGGCAGCCTCTCCACTAATGGGTGGGGTTGTGTTCCTGTCTTCCTAGTTGTTTGGCATATGGTCTCCAACACGGGAGCTTTCTGGTCATTGAGTGGAGCTGAGTCTTAAATTTGTGACACAGATCTCTGGGAGAGCTTTGGCCATTTGATATTGCATGGAGCCAGGAGGTCTCTGGTGGACCAATGTCCTGAACTCAGCTCTCCCACTTCAGAGACACAGGCCTGACACCCGGCCAGGGCACCAAGACCCTGTCACCCACATGGCTAAGGGGAAAATGGAGAAAAAATAAGTAAAGAAAGAATATAATACAAATTTATTAAAATTAAAAGTTTTTAAAAACTTTAAAAATAAAAAGAATTAAAGAGTAATTTATAAAAAAGGAAAAAATAAGAAAGAAAGAAGAGAGCAACCAAACCAAAAACATGTCCACCAATAATAATAAGCACTAAAAACTCTACTAAAAATATAAATAAATAAAAATAAACAGACAGAATCATAGGACAAATGGTAAAAGCAAAGCTATAGAGAAAAAATAACACAAAGAAGCATGCACATACACACTCACTAAAAGAGAAAAAGGAAAAAAAAAAATATATATATACATAGGAAATATAAAAAAGAAGAAGAGAGCAACCAAATCAATAAACAAATCTACCATTGGTAATAAACTCTAAATACTAAATTAAGATATACATAAGACCAGAAACAAATTAGATGCAGAGAGCAAACACCAAGTCTACAGTGCTCCCAAAGTCCACAGCCTCAGTTTGGGATGATTTGTTGTCTATTCAGGTATTCCAGAGATGCAGGCTACATGAAGTTGATTGTCAAGATTTAATCTACTGCTCCTGAGGCTGCTGGGAGAAATTTCCCTTTCTCTTCTTTGTCACACAGCTCCTGGTGTTCAGCTTTTTATTTGGCTCTGCCTCTGCATGTAGGTCACCGTCTGGTTTCTGTTCTTTGTTCAGACAAGACAGGGTTAAAGTAGCAGTTGATTCGGGGGGTTCTGGCTCACTCAGGCTCAGGGGAGGGATGGGTACGGAATGTAGGGTGAGCTTGCGGTGACAGCATCCTGCATGATGTTGCAACAGCCTGAGGTGTGCTGTGTGTTCTCCCAGGGAATTTGTCTCTGGTCACAGGACCCTGGCAGTGGCAGGCTGCACAAGCTTCCAGGAGAGGAGGTGTGGATAGTGACCTGTGCTTGTACACAGGCTTCTCGGAAGCTGCAGCAGCTGCCTTAGCATTTCATGCCCATGTCTGGTGTCCCTGTTGATAGCCACTGCTTGCGCTTGTCTCTGGAGTTTGTTTATGCAGTGCTCTGAAACCCCTCTCCTTGTGCACCCCAAAACAATTGTCTCTTGCCTCTTAGGCAGGTCCAGACTCCTTCCTGGTTAGCTGTGGTGTACTAGCCCTCTTCAGGCTGTTTTCATGCATCCAACCCCAGTCCACTCCCTGGAATCTGACCTCGGAAGCCTGAGACTCTGCTCCCTGCCCCCACAAGTCCCGACTGGTGTGTGAGCAAACAAGCCTTGTGGGCTGTTAAGTTCTCGTCAGGACCGATCATGTGAGCCGGAACATCTCTGCTTTGCCCTCTGCACCCGTATTGCTGCACTCTCATCCATGACTCTGAAGCTTCCCCCACACCCACCCCCTGTCTCTACCTCTGAAGGGGCTACCTAGTGTTTGGAAACTTTTTTTCCTTCATAGCTCCCTCCCAGAGACACAGGTCCCATCCCTATTATTTTGTCTCTGTTTTTCCTTTTTTATTTTTCCCTACTCATGTACGTGGGGAGTTTCCTGCTTTTGGGAAGTCTGAGGTCTTCTGACAGTGTTCAGTAGGTATTCTGTAGGAGTTGTTCCATATGTAGATGTATTTCTGATGTATTTGTGGGGAGGAAGTTGATCTCCACATCTTACTCCTCCACCATCTTGAAGGTCTCCCCATGTTTGTCTCCTTTTGTGTTCTGAAAAGTACACAACCATCAGTTTGGGGACCCTCATAATGTGGAGTCACAATATGACTCCAAAAATCTGGTTTAAGTTTGTTGGTTTAATTAAAACAGACATAATTGTAGCATTATTAGCATTAAATGTAATGCTTTTATTTTACCTAGGTTTACTAAAAGTCAAATAAACTCATGTTATCTCTGTTACAGAATTTGTCAACAAGAAAGACAACTTAAGATAATGAATAACTGTTTAATGTCTCATGAAATTATCATGAGTAATCTAAACATAATTGTTAAGAACAAGTGAATTAATTAGATGTAAGAGAAAACTTATAAAATTTTCAACAATAAGTATTCTTTATAGTATGTCTACTAAAAAATAGTTTCCAAAATATTTTTGGCCAACTTTAAACCTTAAGTTATGCTGACATAAGTTTAATGATGAATATTCATTGAATATCTAGACCATTTCTAAATACAATAAAATATTGAAACATTAATGACTGAACATAGCTTTTTTCACTTTTTGTTTCCTTTCCCAGAGGATCTCAAGATATTTGAGTGTATTAGCACACCTGTTTTGTGCTACATTTAAAAATTTACTATGAGGAAGAATATACTTATAGAATTATTAAATATATTTATATATTTGCTAATGCACAGAATGCTATTGTTACAAAAAGTCCACAATGGCTTATTTCTCTGTTTTCATTATGAATTAAGGATTCTAAGGGTTAGGAATTTTAATTGATATATGTAACTAAAATTACTTAGACATAATAAGGATGAAGGATGAAAGGATGCAACTGGGTATGGAAAGTAGATAAGGAAAGTAAAACAACTTATTGTTCCAGAATGAGAAAGAAGAAGAGCATAGGATAAAATCTGAACAGATGTATTTGTAGATGGTTTGGGGCAAAGGAATCCTAGGAAAGGAATTTTATGTGTGGTCAACTTGGCTAATATTGGAATGGGTTGGTTTAAATTTTTAATCAATGAGTTTCAATATTGAAAGTACACTGATACAAAATTTGGTTTTCTCTCTGTTAAAATAACAAAAAGTTTTATTGGGCTATTGGTCTCTGGATAACAGATTGTGAAAGTATTTTTTGTTTGTTTTTTTTATTTTTGTTTGTTTATTTTCACCTCTTGGGTAATCTACCTGGAAAGCAATGATTTTGTGTCTTACCAAAATAACTTACTATTTCACTTTGTCTTTACCAGGTTTTGATTACTTAAGAAAATCTAGTTCTCTCTTTATTAATCAAAGTTTTGTTCACAACTATTAACATTCTCTATTTGCCTTTAAAATCTTCTGTTGTCACTTTGGTTAAATAGATAATTAAGTATGCTTTTCTCAAGTTTTGTGATCTCATTCAGTCATATATTCAAAAAGTTTGACATTTGACTACTTCCCAAAATCAAATTCTAAATAGAATCTTTTCTATCTCAAACTAACTTTGAGATTTTCCAGAAGGCCACTGTAAAATCTAAAAGGATTTGTCTCTTATCTTGTGAAAGAGAGATGTTAAAATAATTAGGTTTATTTAGTATGTTAAATGAAATGGGAAGCATTGCCAAATAAATGATGATAAATCTTCTTAGGTTATATTTGTGTGAATGCAGTTATTAACATGTGCTGTAGAAATTGTATGAAATTCCTAAAAATGTGATGTGTTCTGGTATAATGTTATCAGTCATAATTCCAGTTTTACCTAAGAATGTCATATGTCACAGAAATAACCAAATGTCCTTGACAATTCTATTGTAATAAACTCTCATCAAATATTTAATCATGGGCGCTTTAAAGTTTTGTCATTTACAGACAGTATTGTTTTACTCTGATGCTTTGGTAAAAGTGAGATACGTGGAAAGGACCCTACCAATTACTCTTGACTCCTTGTACCCTTGCCAGATTATAAGGTATCAAATCTTGGGTGCGTATTTCACAACTGAAGGAGGTTCTCCTTGACATCTTGTCCTGAGCAAATGCTGGAGACCTCAAAATCAAGTTGACTAGAAAGAGAAGTAGCCAATATCAAGGTAGACTGCTTCTACCCAAGAGGTCAGATTGAGAATGCTTCTTTCCACCCCTCTTCCCTCTGACCATCTACCCGAGCATGCTCTGGAATTATTAGAAAAATAATGCCAATTTTCACATATCTCAGTCCATTGCAAAGGGGGGTAATTCAACCTCCAAATGACTGTTTTTGCCACAATACCAGTGATTCCTGATTTTCAAAACCTCATTTTCTCTGACACAAACTCAGCCTCTGCTCTACTGTGTCAGATTCCCTAGTCCTGGGGCATCCATTTCCCTGTGCCTGTTTAACAACCCCAAATGTGGAACTTTTTATCCAGGCTTTGTACAAAAAAGGGAACACAGAACAATGGTAACTAGAATAAAACTGCCTGTGCAGTCTACAGAGCCTTAAATTTTACTGCTCTCCATGGCTGTTACTTTTCCAGTCCTAAGCTACAAACTTACATGGGAAATGCCATGAGGCATTCATCATTCAAAATTTGTTTCCTTTAGTATATCTTTACTCCTCTGCCTAGGAGTAAGTGGAAATGAGCCTATGATTAGGAATCTCTTCTTAACTCTTGAAGTTACTGTGGAATCTGCTGCTAAAGCAATAGCTGCCCCCAAAAAATACCTGCACTCTGTGGTCACTGTTATTCTTGATAGTATGATAGCCCTTGATTATCTTTTAGCTAAACAAGGAGGTGTTTGTGCTATGGTCACCACTACTTGATGCACTTGGATTGACAATTTTGGGGAAATTGAGACTCAGCTACATAAAAAGGCTGACCAAGCCACTTGGCTTAAGAAAGTGACTTCTTCAATGGGAGCTCTCTTTGACTTCTTTGATTCTGATTGGTTTAGTTCTTGGGGATCATGGCTCCAAAGTACACTCCAGACATTGGGAATTATCATGCTAAGACTCTCCGATACAATTGCATTCTTTCAAAGCTTTAAATGCATGTTTGCAGTCACTAGCCACTGAGTGATATCCCTAGGAATGCAATGTCAGAAA
Organism: Neophocaena asiaeorientalis asiaeorientalis; assembly: GCF_003031525.2. NCBI lineage: Eukaryota > Metazoa > Chordata > Mammalia > Artiodactyla > Phocoenidae > Neophocaena > Neophocaena asiaeorientalis. The sequence goes on along the minus strand of NW_020172268.1, from coordinate 519,133 downwards.
AAGGAGCAAAGAGAATGACTAACTTAAAGAAAGGGAACATGGCTTGTGAATGTCACGAAGAGATTCAGAAAAAAACTGAGAATGCCAGAGTGGTAGCTGGAAGTAGGCTTTATGTCTTAATTTTTCTTTTAATCATGTTTCTTGGGCTTAGAATCATGATCAAAGGGGGGAATTTGTTAAAAACAAGAAAACACTCCCAAAATGAAGTTGCTTATGCTAAGCCTCACATCACTAAATCAAAACTTAATTACCATTTCAACTCTCCCAGAAATGAAATCTTAAACCAGTCATTCAGGAATTGCCTGATCAGCACTAGTTAGGTAATTTACCTGATGCACCTCTGTCATGCCCTAAAGGAAAGTAACTTTGTAATAATCAACCCAATTTTTTTTCCTAGCATAACTTCCTTTTCCCTCTGCCTCCGGCTACAAAAGTCTTTCATTTCATACAACGCTTGGAGCTCCTATCTGTTTCTTAGTTGGGATGCTTCCCAATTCAAATCAACTTTTTCTCAAATAAACTCTTAAAAACTTTAATATACCTCAGTTTATCTTTTAATGACTCTCATAAAGGCATAGAGAAATACAGAGGAAGAACAAAGGAGGTTACATGTGGACATTGAGAAAATTGAATGGAGGAGAGGACATCCTTCCGGATGATACTAGCATACACAAATTTACCTTCCTCAGGTCCCTTTGCAGTGTCTTCCCCTTACTGCAATCTGAGCACATATTACACTGTATTTTTCTGAAGCTGTAGTAAAATTTAGGTTCTAATTAATTTTACATACAACATAGGATCCTAAAGTATATGGTGTATTTCCTTGCTGTACCACTGCCTCTACATAGTCTTAGACAGATGGGAAACAACAAATTTAGCTTTCTGATTGATTGATCATATTGATCTTCTCAACAGTTATTTGAATCACTTGAGTTTCCTCCTTGGCACTCTAAAGTAGGTATCAACACCACTTGTTAATTGTTTATAGTAGCCAAAAAGAACAAACTTAGTGGAATCTTCTAGCTCATATGCAAGTTTAAGAAAACTCTACACACATGATCCACACACAAACCAGAATAGCAAAGTAATCAACCAGTGCTTAGGAGAGTGGGCTTTGAAGTCATACAGATCTGTCTCTCTCACTCCCTAGCTGTACAATTTTGGAAGCCATTCTACCAGCATTATTCTCAATTTCTTCAACTGTGAAATAGAAATTATAATGTCTCTCTTATAGATTTTGTGAGAATAAATTTAAATCAATTACATATAACATTTAGCACAGTGCCTGGTACCAATACAGTAGTTTGTAAGTGATCATAATTTTTAAAATTATTTTATTCTACAGAGTGTACTGTCTAAGCTTGTCCATTTTGAGAATACTCGGACACTCAAGGATAATACTTGAGAGAATGTTGGATTGAGGGAGACCCAAAATTCTTTAAAGCCCTTGTCAAAACCATTAATTTCCAAATCCTGCATAACTGGAATTAGTCGTCATTGTCCCCAGCCACTTCACATGGATGTTTCCCCCCTCTTCTCTTGATGAATCATCCTTCTCTCTTGGATCTTGTGCCTGCATGCATTTGTCCCTCCATAGAAAAATTGCTCTAGTATTCTTTGTGCTGCTATTCTACATTTGTATTCTTTATCTTAATACATAAGTAAGGCACGGTGGAATTTCAGGAAATAAACTACTTCTGGAGGGAGTACTTTGAAAACTTAGGGTTTTCCGATCACTCAGAATCACACTGTGCGGGCAGTCACTTCCTTCACCTGCACAAACTATACAGCCCGCTTCTGGTTCTGCTGACTGAGAAGGACTCAGCTGTGATTTGTACACAGTTTTCTTTACATCCGAATGCCCTCAGGTAAGGGTGGATTAACTTGCCCTTGGCTTTCTTGGTGGGAGGCATCATCTGTCATACCTTATGTCTTTTTAACTTTTCTTGGCTTGAACCTTTCCATTTTGTCATCACAAGTAAGCTTGCAGGCAGTTCCAACTGTGAGCTATTTGAGTTCTCAGGTGTGTGTTTGAGAGGATGAAGACCTGTGCCAGGAATATAGGTTAATGCCAGTGCCAAACACAAATTCTTCTCTATTAGATTCTGGAGAAATCCTGGAAGTGACTATTAGAATAACTCAAAGCAGCCACATGGAGTTTTTATCCAAGAAAATATGCAATTGGTCTATCCACGCCATTCTTAGAGAAAGATGATTAGTCTGAACTGAATTTTTGGTATATGTAGCAGTTTATGAGTAAAATCCCATCCTTAACTTGATCATCCCCATTTGTACTGGGTGTTATGGTTATTGACCAGATGCCTACCATCAGGACTGAAGCATTAATTTTCCCAGGTGCTGAGAGTATTGGTGTAGACAGCTCTCAGCCCTGCTTACTGTTCTTTTCCAAAATTGGAAAAGAGAGCAGCTCTGTCCAACATTACACCCCCTTTCTAGGGGCCATATCTCCTATATTATCTGGAATAACAGTAAAATCTTGAGGAAGATAAATGTTTAGCCCCATTGCCCTAATTTGGGATAGCTCTTCAGTGCCAATTCCAGACTCCATAAAATCAGATTAAGGCTATGTTCCTACTGTATTGCAGCCCAACTTCTCCTCCTGCCTGGTCCTGCATCCTCCATTCCCCTCACACAGTATTGCTCCTTAGAGCACTCCCCAATGAACTTTGTGTCCATCCCGTCTCAGAGTAGGCTTCGCAAGGAACTTTACTGGTAAAACACATCATTCCAGATGTCTCTGAAATGTTAAGACATATTCTGTGTAATATCCACAAAAAATTTTCCTTCCCATTGTTTAATAGATGCTTAGCACCACCTCCAGAGTCAGAGAGGTCTGGATTTTCATGATTTCATGCCGGACCCTTACCCAACTCATGAGGTATACAACTTGCCAACACACCTCACTTCTCTGGATGAATCAAGCAGCCTCCTGTAACTCTACGGTCTTATCCTTCTGCACCATCGCCTACTCCTCCATTTCTTATATAGCTCTTTGCTCCAAGGAGCTCCCAAAATACTACTCTCAGTTGTATCTTCTTTGTCCTCCTTCTTTATTAATAATAAAAATAAGAATGGAAAATACATTTGAATATAAACAATTATACTTAATTATTCCCAATTATCCTCCATGAAGTTAAAAAAAAAAAAAAAAAAAAAAAAAACAAGGAAAACATTTAATTGATTATTTAGATGCAATAAGTTAAGCCCTAGGAGACTGAACTTGATTCTCCTGCATGTGGTACCTGAAAAATGAAAAGTGTCCTAGGACAGGGACAATGTCATTGGCATTGCTGTGCTGCTCACAAGGAGAACAAGGGGAAAAGCTCTAGCTCTCTGAACACCATGGCAGGACTTCTGTGCACTATTTCCCCATCTCTCAAAAGTCAAGGAAGGAAAAAAATGCCTGAAATGGACAAATACATTAGCAAGTGAATGAATGAGGTGTTACAGAGAGTTCTAGCCTATTATCCTAAAGGATGAACCCCAACCCCCTTAAAAAGCAGGGAAGTGAGGAAAAGGTCTTTCCTCAAATGGTATGGGATTTTTTCTTTTTCTGTTGAAATTTCCCATGTGAAAGATCCCCATTATGAATCTAAAGTGAAAAATTAGGAAAATCTAGTAAATTGTTCAAGGTCATCTGATTAATGGAGAGATATTCAGGCATCAGCTCCTAACAAGCCCTGGGTCTGCCTCCTTGGATGTTCTGGAGTAGTTCACCTGAACTCTTCAGTGTGCAGGGGGGCTGTGTTCCTCAGAAGGTGGGTCAATGGAATTTTTATTTTAATTTAGTTTCATAAATATTTGTTTCCACCAACTCTTTTTTTTTTTTTTTTTTTGCATTACACGGACCTCTCACTGTTGTGGCCTCTCCCGCTGCAGAGTACAGGCTCTGGGCGTGCAGGCTCAGCGGCCATGGCTCATAGGCCCAGCCGCTCCACAGCATGCGGGATCATCCCAGACCGGGCACGAACCCGTGTCCCCTACATCGGCAGGCGAACTCTCAACCACTGCGCCACCAGGGAAGTCCTCCACCAACTCTTTAAGTGTTGTCTTTAAGGCTGATTTGTTTTCTTTTGCTCCCTCTACCTCTTTCTGTGTTTGCTCCCCTTACTTCTCTCTGTGTCTAATGTTTTATTCATTCACCAGAATAGCCATCAGAATCACATAGTAGATTATTTTTAACTAAAACAAATGTCAAAAATAATAACTACACACACTTTGATCGTTTATTATAAAATTTAATTAAAATTTATATTCTGCACAAGCAAAAATCAAAAGACAAATAGAATTATGGTGAAGAGTCTCCATGTGAATTCATGTACCAAAACACCAGTTCCCTTCCCCACAAAACCCTGTAATACTAAGTTCTTGAAATTCCTTCCAGAGATATGCCATGAGTATTCAAGCAAGTTATATAAAAGTATGTATAAATATCTTCTTTTTCTTATCTTGTTACATGGAGATAGCTGACTATAATATTTTACACACATGTTTACATCTTCCTTTCTTAATTTAATGAGGTATTTTAGAAATCATTTCCATCAGTACAGAAAGACTTTTTAATTCTTTTTAACTGCTACATAATATTCCCTTGTATAGCTCTACCATATTTTTTTTTAAATGTGCCTCCTATTGATGAACATTAAAGTTGTTTCAACTTACTGCAATTGCAAGCAAATTGCAAATAATTACTTAATAAACACTGACAGGATATAATTTTAACAGTAGTCTTGGTGCCTCAAAGAGTAAGTGTATTTGTAATTTTGAGTTATAGACAAATTTCCTCCATAAAGGTTTTACCAACTTATACTCTCACAAGCAATGCATGAGAACTCCTTCACACCTTCACCAATGCAGTGTGCTGTGTTTCATGACTTTTTTTTTGTCATGGTATATCAAAGTTGTTAGTCTGCATTCCTCTTTTATGAATCATGTTTATCATTATTTCAAAAATTAAAAGTCATTTAAATTTATTTTCTAAATTTATATATTTTGTCCATTTTTCTATTGGTCTTTTACTTAATAATTGAGAAATCAGTTTCTGTGATTTGAGTATTATGTTTTATATTTTTTCTCATCTTTGATTTGCTAATGGAACTTGTCATCATGATACTTTTTTTTCTAATTTTCATATCTTCAAATTTGTTGGTGCTTTATGGGGTTTTAAGTTGTATGTCAAGATAAGAATTTTCCACTCTTTCATTAAAAGAATTCAGCCATGTTTTCTTCTCATATCCTTTAGTTAAAGTAGTTGTTAGTGCCTTTATGAAAGGAATTATCTCATTCATAAATATTCTGATCCATTTGCTAATTATTTTAAAAATCTACATATATTGGATTCAGGCCAAATATTTCCCAAATATATTTGAAAACACATTTACAGAGATAAAAGTTTAAGTGATGTCAAGAAAAATGTTTATAAAGCTAGCAGTGTACAGAACAAAACTTTATAAGATCCTTAAGCAAGAGAGAAAACCTCAAGGTGGGTGACCAGATCTCAAAATATTTTAAGTGTAGAAAGAACCTGAAGCAGGAAGAAAAAAATTAAGGCTGTCAGACTTTACTACAACTCATAGGAATTTGGAATTAGTTCCTGTAATGAGATGGCATAAATTGAAAATTACAAGGCTCAAAAACTTTCAAAATGAAGATTTAGTGTGCAACTGATCTGTTATGTTTTTGAGGTGTCTCATTCAGAAAATCTGGGATCTGGGGAAAAAAGAAAACACAAATTTTCTGATTCTTTTCTTTGACATAGTGCCCCAAGGTGGAGAAATTGCAGGGTCAAAGAGGATATTCACATTTCTGTACCTTTTAAAGATAGAAAATAACCAGAACATATCAGCCCAATAATTCCTCAATAATAAAATCAATTTCTTTTTTCTTTTAATGGCAGTGGGATACAATGGGAAAGATTTTAAGATATCAGTTGCTGTGGGTTTTATTAAATATCAGAATGTTCAGTTAATTTGTAGTGCTTATTGAAGGTTTATTTTGTGCCAGGACCTGTGCAAAATGTTTGATATGTTTGACAAACCATCACAGAGGTCTTCATGGCAATTTAAGAAAGGTTGGGTGTATTATTGCATCCCATTTTGAAGATGTTGGGGAGCAGGGCAGGCTGCCCCAAAATATGTCTCAATGGTATATTGATTATTTTGAATTAAAGTTACTTAAGAAATGGCCAACGCATGAGGGCTACTCTAGCACTCTCCCTTGTCTCTCTGAAAGCAGGAAATGAATCTCCTCTGAAAGGTGCACTCCCTGCATTTGGAGGCAGGACACCCTTATCACCAGAATAGGGAATATGGGGCTGAGAAGCTTTTGTAAACAAATCTTGCTACTACTTTCATTTACTACCCCAAGTCCAAACTCTATATAGATATTTCACTAATTAAGCAGCCTAAGCCTAAGTTTCTTTGTCCTGTCAATTCCTCACAAATTTGCTTCTTTGTCTAAAAAATATAAAAGCTGGGCTTCCCTGGTGGCACAGTGGTTGAGAGTCCACCTGCCGATTCGGGGGACACGGGTTCATGCCCCGGTCTGGGAAGATCCCACATGCTGCGGAGCGGCCAGGCCCGTGAGCCATGGCCGCTGAGCCTGCGCGTCCAGAACCTGTGCTCCACAATGGGAGAGGCCACAGCAGTGAGAGGCCCATGTACCACACACACACACACACACACACACACACACACACATATATATATATATATATACATACACACACATATAAGCTGCCTTCTCTGGCCACTTCTTAGGTCTTACTTCTAAGAGACCTCTTTGTGCACAAATTAATTTTTTTCACCTGTTAATCTTTATATTAATTTTATTATTAATACAGCCACAAGAACACAAGAGGGGTAGAGGAGGAAATTTCCCTCTCCTTGAAAAAGATGAGAGTCTGAGGTATAGAAGGACTATTTAAACTTGAACTGAAATCATGTTACTGGTGTGCAAACTCAAGCCTGAACTTTTAATAATGTATGGTCCAAATTTCTTATTCACCAACCACATGATTTTAGACAATAAACATACCACAAAGCATTATTTACCTATGCTACTCCACTAACTTTTTAGACGATTGTGAAAATATAAAGAAACATTTATGAAATGTGAAAACATAATGTGAAGAAAAAGGAAGTCAGCACAAATAATAATAGTGTTATTCAAATAATTGCAATGAATGGGAATGGAGGTTGAAGTTTGCAAATTCAAGTCCATGGAAACCTACAGGGAGAAATGCATCAGAACTGAATCCTACAAACAACTAATATTTACCTGTTTTTATCTTTAACTTCTTGGTAAAACTGTCAACTAGACAAAAATTGACTTAGATTTCTCCTAATTCGTGATCTGGAAGTGAGTCTGGGATCAACAGATCTAAAAATTTTCTCCCTTTCCTCACTTTCAAACTGTTATATAATAGATAATTTGCCTTTGTCACTGGTTCCTGGGATGTGATAAAAATGTATTTGTTATTCCTGTGCCCCTTGAATCACTTGAGTTTATGCTAAGAGATAAATTTATTCAGGATGGGGGCTGGTCTCCAGAAAGACCATACAGGATTGGAGCACTGGGGCTTTGAGCCAGTATGACCTCTGGGGATGTGAGGGAGCATGGAGAATGGACCCAGTAGTCTGTGTGACTGAAGGTTTCTGCTGTGCAGCAATTTCCACAGAAATGTGTCTCCTGGTTCCGTACTCAGTGACTCCCATGCTCATCCACAGAAGCCCACAAATGGAGGAGACAGTGCCTTGTCTTTCATCCTACCAAACATGGCTGCTTTTGCTTTTGACGTCTACTGACCTTATCACAGATTTCACTCAAGCTACTGTTTTGTGTACCCTCAACCTAAACATATACACCCAATATCCTTCTACCGTCTCTTCAGGAACCTGAGTACTTTATGGAAGTACTCAGGAATGAAGAAAAATACTTTGGCTGCTTTAGAACTTGGTGCAGACTGAATGTTTTCATTAGAAATAATTTCTCCCTTTTATGCCATTTCTGGCAACCTCTCAGATTATGTTATGTATGAGTGGAGGGACAGAGAAAAGCTTGGGTGAGAGAAGAAAAGATAGGAGTTTATCGCCTATATTCTACATTACGATCTATTTAGTGCATCATGTCAAATCTCTGAGGAAGGAATGATTGCCTGGCATTGGCCTTACTCTTCAGTGGTCCATCAATTTTGAATCACTTCCCTGGTCCTCAATCTCTGGGCTCTACTTGCTGGCTCCCAGTATCTACCATAGACCCCATGATGTGACAACTGGTTAGAGAGGACCTCCCTGAACTTCCTTTGAGCAGTCTGTTAGATACCCTGTTTTTGCACCCTATAGTAGAACTTACAAGATGCCTGGCTTATCTTGAGCCTCAGGCTGGACTGATCCACCCACCCAGACTCTTTGGTGGAGAGGGAGATGGGGGAGAAACATGAGTCTTATTCTGATGTTACTATCCAGTTCCTAACATAGATCTTACAGTAATAATATTTGTAGAAGTATGTCTCTGTCTATGTAAAACTGGCCATTTTTTAAACCTCAATATTTCTATTGAGATGAAAAGCTCCATCAGACAGTCAGACAAATGGCATTTATGATTTTACTTGCCCATGCCCTCTTCCGTATTAGGCAAATGGTAAGGGATGCTTAAATCTTTCAGTAACCATCTGTCAATTGGTCAGACTAATTACTGAGACATTTTCACATTGTTATCTCTTATCTGCTTCCTCATAAACTGAAGTGTCTCACATAGTTATATGCTGGTAACCCATCAAAAGGCTTGGAGGCAGGCTTATTTTCATACTGCTGTGATAATGAAAGTTATCTATGGTTTGTAACTGTGATAGAGTTCCAACTTAACAGGATGGTGAAAAGCATTTAGCTGTTCCCCTATCTAGGAAGTAAGATTTACAAATAAGAAGAAAGGGGTTAATTTAAAATCAAGGTTATTTTTATTCATAATTTCTTCCCCACAAAAGTTGGGTTTGCTTATTTTTATTGCTTAAAGCTGAGTTCTATACTCTGTTTCAAGTTTCTAGATATGGCTTCTGAACTCAGCTATCATTCTGGATTTTCTGTTCAAGAGTTATTTAAAAAATAATAATTATCATTTTTTCTTTTTTTTTTTTTTACTGGTGAAAAATAATTATTTCTAAGCTCAAAAATTTGTAATGTTCATATCAAAAATGACATTTACAAAACACCAAGTTGGAGCTTCTTATAATCATGATTATATTCCTAAGTTATTTCTTTTATTTTTTTAAGATCTTTATTATAATATAATTACTTTACAATGGTGTGTCAGTTTCTGCTTTATAACAAAGTGAATTAGTTATAAATATATGTATATCCCCATATCCCTTCCCTCTTGCATCTCCCTCCCTCCCACCCTCCCTGTCCCACCCCTCTAGACAGTCACAAAGCACCGAGCTGATCTCCCTCTGCTATGTGGCTGCTTCCTACTAGCCATCTATTTTATATTTGATAGTGCATATATGTCCATGCCACTCTCTCATTTTGTCCCAGCTTACCCTTTACCCCTCCCCATATCCTCAAGTCCACTCTCTAGTAGGTCTGCATTTTTATTCCTGTCTTGCCCTTAGGTTCTTCACACCATTTTCTTTCTTTTTTTTTTAGATTCCACATATATGTGTTAGCATATGGTATTTGTTTTTCCCTTTCTCACTTACTTCACTCTGCATGACAGTCTCTAGGTCCATCCACCTCACTACAAATAACTCAGTTTCATTCCCTTTTATGGCTGAGTAATATTCCTTTGTGTATATGTGCCACATCTTCTTTATCCATTCATCTGTCCATGGACACTTAGGGTGCTTCCATGTAAATAGAGCTGCAATGAATATTTTGGTAGATGACTCTTTTTGAATTTTGGTTTTCTCAGAGTATATGCACAGTAGTGGGATTGTGGGGTCGTATGGCAGTTCTATTTTTAGTATTTTAAGGAACTTTCATACTGTTCTCAATAGTGGCTGTATCAATTTACATTCCCACCAACAGTGCAAGAAAGTTCCCTTTTCTCCACACCCTCTTCAACATTTATTGTTTGTAGATTTTTTTTGATGGCCATTCTGATCAGAGTGAGATATCTCATTGTAGTTTTGATTTGCATTTCTCTAATGATTAATGATGTTGAGCATTCTTTCATGTGTTTGTTGGCAACCTATATGCGTTAATTGGGGAAAAGTCTATTTAGGTCTTCTGCCCATTTTTGGATTGGGTTGTTTGTTTTTTTTGATATTGAGCTGCATGTGTTGCTTGTATGTTTTGGAGATTAATCCTTTGTCAGTTGCTTCATTTGCAAATATTTTCTCCCATTCTAAAGGTTGTATTTTCGTCTTGTTTATGGTTTCCTTTGCTGTGCAAAAGCTTTCATTTCATTAGGTCCCATTTGTTTTTATTTCCATTACTCTAGGGGGTGGGTCAAAAAGGATCTTGCTGTGATTTATGTCAATGAGTGTTCTGCCTAGGTTTTCCTCTAAGAGTTTGATGGTGTCTGCCATTACATTTAGGTCTTGAATTCATTTTGAGTTTATTTTTGTGTATGGTGTTAGGGAGTGTTCTAATTTCATTCTTGTACATGTTTCTGTTCAGTTTTCCCACAACCGTTTATTGAAGAGGCTGTCTTTCTCCACTGTATATTTTTGCCTCCTTTATCAAAGATAAGGTGACCAGGGCTTCCCTTGTGACGAAGTGGTTGAGGGTCCACCTGGCAATGCAGGGGATATGGGTTTGTGTTCTGGGCTTTCTATCCTGTTCAATTTATCTGTATTTCTGTTTTTGTGCCAGTACCATACTCTCTTAATTACTGTAGCTTTGTAGTACATTCTGAAGTCAGAGAGCCTAGTTTCTCCAGCTCTGTTTTTCTTTCTCAAGATTGATTTGGCTATTCGGGGTTTTTGTGTTTCCATACTAATCGTGATTTTTTTTTTTTTATTTAGTTCTGTGAAAAATGCCAGTGGTACTTTGATAGGGATTGCATTGAATCTGTAGATTGCTTTGGGTAGTAGAGTCATTTTCACAAGGTTGATACTTCCAATCCAAGAACATGGTGTATCTCTCCATCTGTTTGTATCATCTTTAATTTGTTCATCAGTGTCTTATAATTTTCTGCATACAGGTCTTTTGTCTCCTTAGGTAAGTTTATTCCTAGATATTTTATTCTTTTTGTTGCAATGGTAAATGGGAGTGTTTTCTTGATTTCACTTTCAGATTTTTCATCAATAGTGTATAGGAATGTAGAGATTTCTGTGCATTAATTTTGTATCCTGCTACTTTACCAAATTCATTGATTAGTTCTAGTAATTTTCTGGTAGCATCTTTAGCATTCTGTATGTATAGTATCATGTCATCTGCAAACAGTGGCAGCTTTACTTCTTTTCCAATTTGGATTCCTTTTATTTCTTTTTCTTCACTGATTGCTGTGACTAAAACTTCCAAAACTATGTTGAATGATAGTGCCGAGTGGGCAACTTAGTTTTGTTCCTGATCTTAGTTGAAATGGTTTCAGTTTTTTCACCATTGAGGACGTGATTGGCTGTCGGTTTTTCATATATGGACTTTATTATGTTGAGGAAAGGTCCCTCTATGCCTACTTTCTGGAGTGTTTTTGTCATAAATGGGTGTTGAATTTTGTCAAAAGCTTTCTCTGCATCTATTTAGATGTTCATTTGGTTTTTCTCCTTCAATTTGTAACTATGGTGTATTACGTTGACTGATTTGTGTATATTGAAGAATCCTTGCATTAATGGGATAAACCCCACTTGATCATAGTGTATGATCCTTTTTATGTGCTGTTGGATTCTGTTTGGTAGTACTTTCTCTTATTTGTTTTTCATTTATTTATTTTGGCTATGTTGGGTCTTCATTTCTGTGTGAGGGTTTTCTCTATTTGTGGTGAGTGGGGGTCACTCTTCATCGCCGTGTGTAGTCCTCTCACTGTCGTGGCCTCTCTTGTTGCAGAGCACAAGCTCTAGATGCCCAGACTCAGTAGTTGGGGCTCATGGGCCTAGTTGCTCCACAGCATGTGGGATCATCCCAGACCAGGGCTCAAACCTGTGTCCCCTGCATTGGCAGGTAGATTCTCAACCACTGCACCAGCAGGGAAACCCTGTTTGCTAGAACTTTGTTGAGGATTTTTGCATCTATGTTCATCAGAGATATTGGCCTGTATTTTTCTTTCTTTTTCACATCTTTGTCTGCTTTTGGTACCAGTGTGATGGTGACCTCATTGAATGAGTTTGGGAGTGTTCTTCCCTCTGCTATATTTTGGAAGAGTTTGAAAAGGATTGCTGTTAGTTTTCTCAAAATTTTGATAGAATTCGCCTGTGAAGCCATTTGGTCCTGGTCTTTTGTTTGTTGGAAGATTTTAAATCACAGTTTCAGTTTCAGTGCTTGAGATTGGTCTATTTATATTTCTTATTTCTTCCTGGTTCAGTCTCAGAAATTTGTGCTTTTCTGAGAATTTGTCCATTTCTTCCAGGTTGTCCACTTTATTGGCATAGAGTAGCTTGTAGTAATCTCTCATGATCCTTTTTATTTCTGCAGTGTCAGTTGTTACTTCTCCTTTTTTATTTCTAATTCCATTGATTTCAGTCTTCTCCCTTTTTTTCTTGATAAGTCTGGCTAATGGTTTATCAACTTTGTTTATCTTCTCAAAGAAACAGGTTTTAGTTTCATTGATCTTTACTATTATTTCCTTCATTTCTTTTATTTCTAATCAAACCTTTATGATTTCTTACCTTCTGCATACTTTGGGGATTTTTTCTTCTTCTTTCTCTAATTGCTGTAGCTCTAAGATTAGGTTGTTTATTTGAGAAGTTTCTTGTTTCTTAAGGTACGATTGTATTGCTATAAAGTTCCCTGTTAGAACTGCTTTTGCTACCTCACATAGGTTTTAGGTCATCATGTTTTCATTGTCATTTGTTTCTAGGTATTTTTTGATTTCCTCTTTGATTATTTCAGTGATCTCTTGGCTATTAAGTTGTGTGTTGTTTAGCTTCTATGTGTTTGTATTTCTTACAGATTTTTTTCCTGTAATTGATAAGTAGTCTCATAGCATTGTGGTCAGAAAAGATACTTGATACAATTTCAATTTTTTAAAAATTTACCAAGGCTTGATTTGTGACCCAAGATATGATCTACCCTGGAGAATGTTCCATGAGCAGTTGAGAATAATGTGTATTCTGTTGTATTTGGATGGAATGTCCTATAAATATCAATTAAGTCCATCTTGCTTAATGTATCATTTAAAACTTGTGTTTCCTTATTTATTTTCATTTTGGCTGATATATCCATTGGTGAAAGTGGAGCGTTAAAGTCCCCTGCTATGATTGTGTTATGGTCGATTTCCCCTCTTATGGCTGTTAGTATTTGCCTTATGTATTGTGGTGCTCCTGTGTTGGGTGCATAAATATATACAATTTTTATATCTTATTCTTGGATTGACCCCTTGATCATTATGTAGTGTCCTTCTTTGTCTCTTGTAATAGTCTTTATTTTAAAGTCCATTTTGTCTGACATGAGAATTGCTACTCCAGCTGTCTTTTTGTTTACATGTGCATGGAATATATTTTTCCACCCCCTCACTTTCAGTTTGTATGTGTCCATAGGTCTGAAGTGGGTCTCTTGTAGATAGCATATATACAGGTCTTATTTTTATATCCATTCAGCCAGTCTATGTCTTTTGGTTGGTGCATTTAGTCCATTTACATTTAATTCAATTATTGATATGTATGTTCCTGTTACAATTTTCTTAATTGTTTTGGGTTTATTATTGTAGGTCTTTTCCTTCTGTTGTGTTTCCTGCATAGAAAAGTTCCTTTAGCATTTGCGGTAAAGCTGGTTTAGTAGTGCTGAATTTTGTCAGCTTTTGCTTGTCTGTAAAGCTTTTAATTTCTCCATCAAATATGAATGAGATCCTTGCTGGGTAGAGTAATTTGGTTGTAGGTTTTTCTCTTTCATCACTACATATGTCCTGCCACTCCCTTCTGTCTTGCAGATTTTCTTCTGAAAGATCCGCTCTTAAGCTTATGGGGATTCCCTTATGTGTTACTTGTTGTTTTTCCCTTGCTGCTTTTAATATTTGTTCTTTGCATTTCTTTTTTGATCATTTGGTTAATATGTGTCTTGGCATGTTTCTCTTTGGATTTATACTGTATGTGACTCTTTGTGCATCCTGGACTTGAGTGACTATTTCCATTCCCATAATAAGGAAGTTTTCAACTATAATCTCTTCAAATATTTTCTCAGTCCCTTTCTTTTTCTCTTCTTCTGGGACCCTTATAATTTGAACGTTGGTGCATTTAGTGTTGTCCCAGAGGTCTCTGAGACTGTCCTCAATCTTTTCATTGTTTATTCTTTACTCTGCTCTGCAGTATTTATTTCCAATATTTTTTGTTCCAGGTCACTTATCCGTTCTTCTTTCTCAGTTATTCTGTTATTGATCCCTTCTAGAGAATTTTTAATTTCATTTATTGTGTTGTTCATCTTTGGTTTTTTGCTCTTTAGTTCTTCTAGGTCCTTTCTAAACATTTCTTGTAGTTTCTCCATTCTTTTTCCAAGATTTTGGATCATCTTTACTATCATTATTATGAATTGTTTTTTAGGTAGACTACCTATTTCCTCTTCATTTGTTAGGTCTGGTGAGTTTTTGCCTTTCTCCTTCATCTGCTGTGTGTTACTCTTTCTTCTCACTTTGCTTAACTTATTGTGTTTGGGGTCTCCTTTTCGCAGGCTGCAGGTTGGTATTTTCCATTGTTTATGGTGTTTGTCCCCAGTGGCTATGTTTGGTTCTGTGTATTGTGTGGGCTTCCTTGTGGAAGGGACTAGTGCCTGTGTTCTGATGGATGAGCCTGAATCTTGTATTTCTGATGGGCAGGTCCATGTATGCTGGTGTGTTTTGAGGTGTCTGTGGCCTCCTTATAATTTTAGGCAACCTCTGTGCTAATGGGGTTGTGTTCCTGTCTTGCTAGTTGTTTGGCATAGGGTGTCCTGCACTGTAGCTTGCTGGTCGTTGAGTGAACCTGGGTTTTGGCACTGAGATGGAGAGCTCTAGGAGATTTTTGCCATTTGATATTAGATGGAGCTGGGAGGTCTCTTGTGGACCAGTGTCCTGAGCTTGGCTCTCCCAGCTCAGTGGCACAGCCCTGACACCTGCCTGGAGCACTGAGAGCCTGTCCTTCACATGGCTCAGAATAAAAGAGAGATTTGTCTATTCAGGTATTCCACAGATGCAGGTACATCAAGTTGATTGTGGAGATTTAATCCACTGCTCCTGAGGCCATTGGGAGAAATTTCCCTTTCTCTTCTTTGTTCGCACAGCTCCTGGGGTTCAGCTTTGGATTTGGACTTGACTCTGCATGTAGGTCACCTGCGAGCATCTGTTCTTCACTCAGATAGGATGGGGTCAAAGGAGCAGCTGATTCAGGGCCTCTGGATCACTCAGGCCATGGGGAGGGAGGGGTACGGATGTGGGGTGAGACTGTGGCTGCAGAGGCCACCATGACATTGCACTAGCCTGCGGCATGCCATGCATTCTCTCGGGGAAGTTGTTCCTGGATCACGGGACCCTGGCGGTGGCGGGCTGCACAGGCTCCCGGGAGGGAAGGTGTGGATAGTGACCTGTGCTTGCACACAGCCTTCTTGGTGGCTGCAGCAGCATCCTCAGCATCTCATGCCCATCTCTGCAGTCTACGGTGACAGCCGTGCCTTGTGCCTATCTCCTGAGCTCTTTTAAGCGGTGGTCTCAATCCCCTCTCCTCAAAAGGAAAGAAAGAGGCAAGAAAAAGTCTCTTGTCTCTTCGGCTGCTCCAGACAATCTTCCGGACTCCTCCCAGCTAGCTGTGGCACACTTACCCCTTTCAGGCTGTGTACACACAGCCAACCCCAGTCTTCTCCCTGGGATCCAACCAAATCCCGAGCGTCAGCTCCCAGCCCCCACCAGTCCTGGCGGGTGAGCAGAGAAGCCTCTTGGGCTGGTGAGTGCTGGTGGGCACCAATCCTCCATGTGGGAATCTCTCCACTCTGCCCTCTGCACCCCTGTTGCTGCACTCTCCTCCGTGGCTTTGAACCTTCCTCCCTCCACCACCTACAGTCTCCACCCACGAAGGGGCTTCCTAGTGTGTGGAAACCTTTCCTCCTTCACAGCTCCCTCCCACTGGTGCAGGTCCTGTCCCTATTCTTTTGTCCCTGCTTTTTCTTTTTTCTTTTGCCCTACCCAGGTACGTGGGGAGTTTCTTGCCTTTTAGAAGGTCCAAGGTCTTCTGCCAGTGTTCAGTAGGTGTTCTGTCAGAGTTGTTCCACATGTAGATTTATTTCTGATGTATTTGTGGCGAGGAAGGTGATATTCGCGTCTTACTCTTCCGCCATCTTGAAGCTCCTCCCCTAAGTTATTTCTTTTCTGTTATCCCTCCAAATATTCATTTTGTACTTATTATTTTTGGAAAGTATAGTTTAAAGGTCATACAACTCTAAAAAGTCCTACACTAAATAATTTTGTCTTTCTTTTTATGCCTTAAATAAACTAAACTGGTTTCTACATTAAAGATTTCTATTTGCTATTTTCTCTCCCTATAACTCTCTTTCCCCCATCTTGGTGGGAAGGCCCTTGAATCTCAATTCAAATGTCACAATTTTGGTTGGCCATTCCAGTCTAAGCAATTTAATTTCTTCTCTTATTGTGTCATTCTCAACTACATTGTCCAATTTTATTTTGTTTATAGCTTTTAATATCATATTGAAACAATATGATTCTGCTCTCTAAAATGATAAGATTTTAAGCAGCCTTTTCATTGGACATATTGACCATTTATTATGTGAAATTCAATGAGATTAAAATTTGGGGTTCCTATACCTCCCCCCAAATAACTTAATTTTCCATAGTTGCAGTTTCTTTTGAGATCCAGTTACTCATTTTCCATGCTATGTCTTTCATCAGCATGTGTTAGAGTCATTGCATTGCTGTATGTATGAGAAATTCTCCTTTGGGGAAATTTTCCAGTACTGCAAGTTTCAAAAGATAGGCATGTTCAGGGGGTAGTAGGCACTGCATCAGAATTCCCTCTCCAGACTGGCTTTAATAAACTCATTATATTAAGATCAAAATGACTGACCAGCTGTTCCTCTTCCCTGAAGTATTTGTACTTTGAAGGGTGAGAAAAGTCTAAAACTGAGACACTAAGTTTCTATTTATTGAACCCAGACATGAAGAAATATGAAAGAAAAGAAAAGAAAAGAAAAAAAGCAAGGAAATCTGAAAGTGCTGTATTATCACTTCTGGGAATCATTCACACTGGCTAGAGGGACAATAGGAAATGCTCTCTAGGAATCAATTGGTCCCTAAATTCTGCCTTGGTTTTCATATTTGGCACAACCTAAGGTTCATTAGAATATCAGGAGTCACTATAGAGCCTCAAGTTTAGTGGCCTCATTTGGGGCCAATTCTGTCATCATGTTGGGCACAGGCTGACTCCCAGCAAGGGTCACAGTTGGCCGAGGAGAGTTAATTATCCTCAGGATGTAAGCACAAAGCATTAAGCCTGTTACTCAGATATTTGCTCCTGCTTGCCAGTCGATTTAGATTATCAAGAAAGGCAAAGAGGAGCTCCTATTATCAATATGATGACATATATTTCTTATTCTGGGTAATGAGGGACTAAACCAGGAAAATGTAAGATCAAAACAATTGTATTATTTATTCAAATACAACACTTTTTTTTGAATGCTTGCTCTGGGGCTAAGGACTCTTCTAGAAATATGTAGAAATGGTAGTTACTGAGGTAGACCAGGTTTCTGCTTCCCTGAATGTTATATTCCAGTGACAAGAAATAGGCACAGAATAAAAAAAAAAAAAAAAAAAAAAAAAAAAAAAGAAAAGAAAAGAAAAGAAATCTAACAAGAAAGAATCAGGTCAATCACTATGAAAAAAAATAAACAATGTAATGTGGTAGAGAACGACATTGTAGAAGAGAAAATTAGATTGCTTGGCTGGTATGGTAATCTAGGAAAGTAATATTTAAGCTGGCCATCTCTATAAAGATATAGAAAAGAGAGTTTCATGCAGAGGAATGATCAAGTAGAAATCCTTGAGATAGGTACAAGTTTTGTTTATTTGAGGAAACAAACAAAAAGGACTAGGAGAATATCTACTTTCAAAAGATTGAGTAGATGGAGTAGGCAGATTTTTGCATCTTTTTCCTGCTAAGTATTACTAATAAATTTGGGTCTTTTAAGTACAGTGAACATAAGATGGTTCTGAAATGTGGAGAGAATAACACAGATTAACTAAGGACCTCAGAACTTGAGTAACAATAAAATAGTGAGTCCCTTGGGTTTTCTATTTTTGCCTCATACGTCCAGACTTGGAACTGAAAAGAAACTAATAAATCAGAAACACAGACAAGTACAAATGAAACAAAACAAAATTCCTAACAAAAGCATGCTCTCTCTATCCAAAAGACAAAGAAAAGGGACACCTACCAAACTTTTAGATGGTAACTCCTCTACTCCAGCCAAGCACCATAGAAAAAACTGTTGCTGAACCCCTACCCAGGTCAGCAAAGGCTGAGAGGGAAATCTGCATTTCCAATCTCATGACACTGTAATGAAGCAAGCCAAAGCTCCTATTGGGGTGGTGTCAGAGGAGATCAAGTAAGAAGATTGGGTTTTCATCCTCACTGGCTGGTAATGGCACCCTTGCCAAAAATGTCAGTGAAGACCACATGAGAAGGTTGGAATTCACCTCCACTCAGCATGAATAATGTGTCCCTTTCCTTCTATGAGGAGATGACGTCAAAGGAGACTTGGCAGGGAGTTCAGCCATTCACCATTACTGAGCAATACCAAGGCCACACCCACCTCTACATGCATTATCAGTGGAGACCACATGGGGACTGGAAATCCCAACCTGCCTAGCAGTCAGTAATAAGGAGCCCTCTCTCTCAGTTTTCAATGTAGGATGAATGGGGAATCGATTTAATCTCCATCTGGGAGGAACAAGGCAGCACCAGCCTTCCCCACTCCAGTGGTGTCAAAATACAATATCAAGAGAATTCAAAGACAAGCCACAGACTGGGAGAAAATATTTGCAGAAGATACACCTTACAAAGGACTGTTATTCAAAATATATAAAGAACACTAAAAATGCAACAATAAGAAAATAAACAACCCAGTTAAAAAATGGGCCAAAGACACAATGTTCATTACAGCACTGTTTACAATAGCCAAGACATGGAAGCAACCAGATGTGGTACATATATACAATGGGATATTACTCAGCAATAAAAATGAATGAAATAATGCCATTTGCAGCAACATAGAAAGATCTAGAGATTATCATATTAAGTGAAGTAAATTAGAGAAAGTCAAATGTCATATGATGTCACTTATATGTGGAATATAAAAAATGATACAAGTAAACTTTTTACAAAGCCAAAACAGACTCACAGACATAGAAAACAAATGTATGGTTGCCAAAGGGGAAAGATCAGAGCAGGGAGGATGGATAAATTAAGAGTTCAGAATTAACATATACACACCACTATATATAAAATAGAAAATCAACAAGGGCCTACTGTATAGCACAGAGAACTCTATTCAATATTCTGTAATAACCTAAATGGGAAAAGAATTTTAATAAGAGTAGATATATGTATATGCATAACTGAGTCACTTTTCTGTGCTCCTGAAACTAAAACAACATTGTAAATCAACTCTACTCCAATATAAAATAATAATTTTAGAAAAATAAAAAAGAATGATAAAGATTTTAAAGTAGCCATTATTTTTAAATATTCAATAAGCAATTACAAACACACTAGAAACAAATGAAAGTAGAAATCTCAATAAAGAAATAGAAATTTTCAGAGATAGAATGAAGAAGCAAGTGGAAATTTTAGAACTGAAAAATACAAACCAGAATAAACTCAATGGATGAACTTAATAGTGGAATATAGGAGAGAGGGGAAGTAATTAAATGGGAGGGTAGAACAATAAAATTACTTAATAAGAAGACAGATATAAAATAGACTGGAAGAGAAATGAACAGAGATTCCAAGGCCTGTGAGATTACAACAAAGGTTTTAACATTCGTTTAATCAGAGTTCTGGAAGTGGAGAAGAAATAGGGCATAGCTGAAAAAGCATTTGGAGAAATAATATCTGGTATTTTCATAAACTTGGCAAGACACATAAACTTACAGATTAAAAAGCTCAGTGAATCTCAGGGGATAATCCCAAGGACATAAGACACAAGATACACCAAGAGTAAACTTCTGAAATTTAAAGAAATATTTTTAAAGAATCATAAAATTATCCAGAGATACATGACATGTTACCCATAGGAGAAAGGTAATACATATGAAAATGGATTTCTCATAAGAAATCATAGAGATCAAAAGGAAGTAATGTAACATTTTTTAAGCCCCAAAAGAAAAGTTTTGTAAACCCTATATCCTATATCCATTGAAATATCTTCCAGGAATTAAGAAAAATTCAAAACGCTCTCAGATAAGTGAAAATTAAGACAGCTGATCCCAAGAAGACCTTTTCTAAAATAGTAGCTAAAGGAACTTCTCAAAAGGAGAGGAAATAATAAAAGAGGAAAACTTAGAATATCAGAACAGAAAAAGAATATTGTAAGCAAAATTATGAGTAAATACAATAGGCTTTCCTACTCCTCTTGAGTTTTCTAAATTTTGTTTAACAGTTAAAGTAAATATTATAACACTGTCCAATGTGGTTCTAAATGCATTTAGAGGACATATTTAAGACAATTATAAATGGACGTGTATAAAGGAACATAAAGGGAGTTAAGTTTTATATACTTCAGTCAAATTTATAAAATGACATCAGTAAAGTCTGATGTTATATATTAATACAATGTAATATGTAAAATATTATAATATATCGTATAATATATTAAAATATAATATCTACAACATTCATTAAAAAGCTATACAGGCTCCCAGTTTCCAGTTTAACATGTAAAAAACTTACAAGTCATCACTTCAACACTCACAACAAGAAAAAAAACTGAGAGGACTTCCCCGGTGGTGTAGTGGTTTGGAGTCCACCTACCAATGCAGGGGACATGCATTCGAGCCCTGGTCTGGGAAGATCCCACATGCCACGGAGCAATGAAGCCGGTGTGCCACAACTACTGAGCCTGTGCTCTGGAGCCCATGAGCTACAACTACTGAGCCCGTATACCACAACTACTGAAGCCCATGTGCCTAGAGCCCGTGCTCTGCAACAAGAGAATCCACTGCAATGAGAAGCCTGTGTACCACAACAAAGAGTAACCCCACTCGCCACAACTAGAGAAAGCCCACCTGTAGCAATGAAGACCTAACATAGCCAAAAATAAATTAAAAAATTTATTTTTTTAAAAAGCTGAAAAAACTGAAAAATAATGACTTTTTAAAGATTAATCAGAGAATTGAGGTCATAGGAGAAAGAGACAAACAGTGGAGAGTGGAGAGACAGGCAAATGAAAAGATAGAGATCACCTTTGCTGATGAAGAAGCTGCCAGTAATGGTGGCTATATTTAAATGTCAACTTCAGCAAATTCCTGGAGGTTAAGTGTGGACTAGCTTGAGAGTTAAAAGCTCCTAGGTATTCAGTCTATTGGGAAGCCCCCATACTTTTATGGGTTTTACCTCCAGGAACCCCATCAGTTTCTCAGGGTGAAGATTAGAGATAAAGATCCACCTGTTTTGCTAGGGGAAGGGAAAAAACATTTTGAAATATACTCAAGAAAAATAACCATTTTAGAATTAAGCCCAGATAATTCTCCACAGCAAAGGCCTACACAGCAAGATATAATACTTCATCAAACCTTACATGGAATGAATGAAGGGAAATTACACAATCCCAGGCACTTCTAGCCTTTCTGTCTCACTTAAGGGGGAAAACAAAAGATGTGAGAATCATAATTCAACACCAGAAGCCCACTAAAAGACAGATCAACTCATATTATTATAGAATGCTTCCTCTTCCCCAGCATTTTTACCACCATATCAATAGTGAAGTCCTTCTTAAGCTTTCTCTGAGCGCTTTGCAGGTTTGCATGGGAATACAGCTTTCCAGACTGTCAGAGCTATAATGGAGTTTTTCAAAGCCATCTATGGTTATTTCTTTCCTTAGAACTCCATGGTAAAATTCCAGTTAACTTACCATTGTGTGACTTGTCCCAACCAGTATCATAACTTCAGGATACATACAAAGACATTGGTCTTCTCCATTCCTTTGACACTGAGACTAACTTTGTTTTCAACAATGACCATGGGATTGGGATTCTCCATTCTGCTTTAAATCACGTTAGTTTTCTTGAGCAGGGAAGTGAATGGTTTTCATAGCTTTCTCTTTCACAGTTGAATTTCCATCCTGATGGAGTTGGTAGAAGGAAGTAACCTTCAGCTGAAACACCAGGCACTCCTACTTATCTTTTTTTTTTAATACAGCAGTTTCTTATTAGTCATAAATTTTATACACATCAGTGTATACATGTCAAACTCAATCGCCCAATTCAGCACACCACCATCCCCACACACCCCATAGTTGTCCATATGTTTGTTCTCTACATCTGTGTCTCAACTTCTGCCCTGAAAACTTGTTCATCTGTACCATTTTTCTAAGTTCCACATACATGCTTTAATATACAATATTTGTTTTTCTCTTTCTGACCTACCTCACTCTGTATGAGAGTCACTAGATCCATCCACGTCTCAACAAATGACTCAATTTCATTTCTTTTTATGGCTGATTAATATTCCATTATATATATGTGCCATATCTTCTTTATCCATTCATCCAATGATGGACACTTAGGTTGCTTCCAAGTCCTGACTATTGTAAATAGAGCTTCAATGAACATTTTGGTACATGACTCTTTTTGAATTATGGTTTTCTCAGGATATATATGCCCAGAAATAGGATTGCTGGGTCATATGGTAGTTCTATTTTTAGTTTTTTAAGGAACCTCCAGACTGTTCTCCATAGTGGCTGTATCAATTTACATTCCCACCAACAGTGCAAGGAAGTTCCCTTTTCTCCACGCCCTCTCCAGCATTTATTGTTTCTAGATTTTTTGATGATGGCCATTCCAACCGGTGTGAGATGATATCTCATTGTAGTTTTGATTTGCATTTCTCTAATGATTAATGATGTCAAGCATTCTTTCATGTGTTTGTTGGCAATCGGTATATCTTCTTTGGAGAAACGTCTATTTAGGTCTTCTGCCCATTTTTGGATTGGGTTGTTTGTTTTTTGGTTATTGAGCTGCATGAGCTGCTTGTAAATTTTGGAGATTAATCCTTTGTCAGTTGCTTCATTTGCAAATATTTTCTCCCATTCTGAGGGTTGTCTTTTGGTCTTGTTTATGGTTTCCTTTGCTGTGCAAAAGCTTTTAAGTTTCATTAGGTCCCATTTGCTTATTTTTGTTTTTATTTCCATTACTCTAGGAGGTGGATCATAAAAGATCTTGCTGTGATTTATGTCAAAGAGTGTTCCTCCTATCTTTTCCTCTAAGAGTTTTATAGTGTCAGGTCTTACATTTAGGTCTCTAAACCATTTTGAGTTTACTTTTTGTATGGTGTTAGGGAGTGTTTTAATTTCATTCTTTTACATATAGCTGTCCAGCTTCCCAGCACCACTTATTGAAGAGATTGTCTTTTCTCCATTGTATATCCTTGCCTCCTTTGTCATAGATTAGTTGACCATAGGTGCATGGGCTTATCTCTGGGATTTCTATCTTGATCCATTGATCAAAATTTCTGTTTCTGTGGCAGTACCATATTGTCTTGATTACTGTAGCTTTGTAGTATAGTCTGAAGTCAGGGAGTCTGATTCCTCTAGATCCGTTTTATTCCCTCAAAACTGTGTTCACTATACGGGGTCTTTTGTGTCTCCATACAAATTTTAAGATTATATGTTCTAGTTCCGAAAAAACTCACCACTTATTGAAGAGATTGTCTTTTCTCCATTGTATATCCTTGCCTCCTTTGTCATAGATTAGTTGACCATAGGTGCATGGGCTTATCTCTGGGATTTCTATCTTGATCCATTGATCAAAATTTCTGTTTTTGTGGCAGTACCATATTGTCTTGATTACTCTAGCTTTGAAGTATAGTCTGAAGTCAGGGAGTCTGATTGCTCCAGCTCCATTTTTTTCCCTCAAGACTGCTTTGGGTGTTCGGGGTCTTTTGTGTCTCCATACAAATTTTAAGATTATATGTTCTAGTTCCGAAAAAACTGCCATTTGTAATTTGATAGGGATTGCATTGAATCAGCATATTGCTTTGGGTAGAATAGTCATTTTCACAATACTGATTCTTCCAATCCAAGAACATGGTATATCTCTCCATCTGTTGGTATCATCTTTAATTTCTTTCATCAGTGTCATAGTTTTCTGCATAGAGCTCTTTTGTCTCCCTAGGTAGGTTTATTCCTGTGTATTTTTTTTTTTTTTTGCAATGGTAAATGGGAGTGTTTTCTTAATTTCTCTTTCAGTTTTTTCATCATTAGTGTATAGCAATGCAAGAGATTTCTGTGCATTAATTTTGTATCCTGCAACTTTACCAAATTCATTGATTAGCTCTAGTAGTTTTCTGGTGGCATCTTTAGAATTCTCTATGTATAGTATCATGTCATCTGCAAACAGTGACAGTTTTACTTCTTCTTTTCCAATTTGTATTCTATTTCTTTTTCCTCTCTGATTGCCATCGCTAGGACTTCCAAAACTATGTTGAATAATAGTAGTGAGAGTGGACATCCTTGGCTTGTTCCTGATCTTAGAGGAAATGCTTTCAGTTTTTCACCATTGAAAATTATGTTTACTGTGTGTTTTTCATATATGGCCTTTATTATGTTGAGGTAGTTTCTGTCTATGCCCATTTTCTGGAGTGTTTTTATCGTAAATTGGTGTTGAATTTTGTCAAAACCTTTTTCTGTATCTATTAAGATTATCATATGGTTTTTATTCTTCAATTTGTTAATATGGTGTATCACATTGATTGATTTGCATATACGGAAGTATCCTTGCATCCCTGGGATAAATCCCACCTGATCATGGTGTGTGATCCTTTTAATCTGTTGTTGGATTTTGTTTGCTAGTATTTTGTTGAGGATTTTTGCATCTATATTCATCACTTATATTGCTCTGTAATTTTTTTTTTTTTTTGTCGTATCTTTGTCTGGTTTTGCTATCAGGGTTATGGGGGCCTCATAGAATGAGTTTGGGAGTGTTCCTTCCTCTGACATTTTTTGGAAGAGTTTGAGAAGGCTGGGTGTGAATTGTTCTCTAAATGTTTCATAGAATTCACTTGTGGAGCCATCTGATCCTGGACTTTTGTTTGTTGGAAGGCTTTTAATCACAGTTTCAACTTCATTACTTGTGATTTGTCTTTTCACATTTCCTATTTCTTCCTGATTCAGTCTTGGAAGCATATACCTTTGTAAAAATTTGTCCATTTCTTTCAGTTTGTCCATTTTATTGACATAGAGTTGCTTGTAGCAGTCTCTTAGGATGCTTTGTATTTTTGAAGTGTCTGTTGTAACTTCTCCTTTTTCATTTCTAATTTTATTGACTTGAGTCCTCTCCCTCTTTTTCTTGATGAGTCCAGCTAATGGTTTATCCATGTTGTTTATCTTCTCAAAGAACCGGCTTTTAGTTTTATTGATCTTTGTTATTGTTTTCTTTGTTTCTATTTCATTTATTTCTGCTCTGATCTTTATGATTTATTTCCTTCTGCTAACTTTGGGTTTTGTTTGTTCTTCATTCTCTAGTTCCTTTAGATGAAAGGTTAGATTGCTTATTTGAGATTTTTCTTGTTTCTTGATGTAGGCTTGTATAGCTATAAACTTCCCTCATAGAACTGCTTTTGCTGCATCCCATAGGTTTTGGATAGTCGTGTTTTCATTGTCATTTGTCTCTAGGTATTTTTTGATTTCTTCAGTGATCTCTTGGTTATTTAGTAATGTATTGCTTTTTTTTCTTTTTGCTGTATGCGGGCCTCTCACTGTTGTGGCCTCTCCCATTGCAGAGCGCAGGCTCCAGACACACAGGTTCAGCGGCCATGGCTCATGGGCCCAGCTGCTCCACGGCATGTGGTATATTCCCGGACCGGGACACGAACCTGTGTCCCCTGCATCGGCAGGTGGACTCTCAACCACTGTGCCACCAGGGAAGCCCTAGTAACGTATTGTTTAGCCTCCATGTGTTTTTGTTTTTTACCTTTTTCTCCCCTGTAATTCATTTCTAATCTCGTAGTGTTGTGATCAGAAAAGATGCTTGATATGAGTTCAATTTTCTTAAATTTGCTGATGCTTGATTTGTGACCCAAGATGTGATCTATCCTGGAGAATGTTCCATGTGCCCTTGAGAAGAAAGTGTAATCTGCTGTTTTTGAATGGAATATCCTATAAATATCAATTAAATCTATCTGGTCTGTTGTGTCATTTAAAGCTTCCATTTCCTTATTAATATCATTTTGGATGATCTGTCCATTGGTGTAAGTGAGGTGTTAAAGTCCCCAACTATTAATGTGTTACAGTTGATTTTCTCTTTTATAGCTGTTTACAGTTGCCTTATGTATTGAGTTACCCCTATGTTGGTTGCATATATATTTATAATTGTTATATCTTCTTCTTGGATTGAGCCCTTGATCAGTATGTAGTGTCCTTCCTTGTCTCTTGTAACATTCTTTATTTTAAAGTTTATTTTATTTGATATGAGTATTACTCCTCCAGCCATCTCTGGTAATGCTAAAAATTACTTTGTCTACAAGTAACTATAGTTGTAACATTTCTGTTCTTAATATTTGCATGCTATAATTTTTTCAGTTTTACTTTTAATAACATTGCAAATGTGTATTTTGTAAAACAGCAAACTTCAGTGAGGTTTCTTCTAGTCCAATTAGGAAATCTTCGTCTCATACAGGATTATTCCATTCAGATATAATGCATTATTGAAGGATGTTTTGGTTTAACTCTAATTTGCACTTTTGTTTTTAATTCTTTGATGACACACTCCATTTTGCTTCCTGGCTTCCATTGTTCTTCTAGTCTTATTGTTTATTGTTGCTCTTTTGAGGGAAATCTATTCTTTCTGCCACACTTGCTGCTTTTGAGATTCTCTATTATGCTGGGCTTTAAGTCACTTTACTATAGTGTATCTAAGTAGGATTTTGTTTTCTTATTACAGCTTAGTGCTTGTTGCACTTTTAGAATATGTGGGATGATTTTTTTTTCATCAATTTGGAACATTCTGAACAATTATCTCTTCCAACTTGTTTTTGTTTTTTAATTTTCTATCCTTTCTTCTCTGGGTCCCAAATTTTACTTTTGGTAGATTTTTTTCTATGTTATCTATGTTTTTAATTTTTTTACCTTTTTATGAAAATATTTCACACTGCTGTGCGTCTGAGTATTTTCTTCTTATATTTTCTACTTCTTTAATCTATCTTCTATCTATTGAGTACTTAATTTTGTTTTTATTTCTTTTAACTAAAATATTTGTTTCTTTTTATGGTTTCTTATTTTCTACCTAAATTCTTCACCTTTTCTTTTATTTCTTTGAACATACTATGTTTATATTTTATAAAGTTTATGTGTCATAACTCCATTGTATTGAACATTTATTGTTTTTCTTCTATTGTATATTTTCCCCTTTTTTTTAGTCACATTTTTTTGTACTCTTTCATACATGGTGTTTTTCCATTTAGTGTTGTATATTATGTCTATAAAATTTTAAAATAATTGACACCACGGATTCTATTTTCTTTTTCCATAGAGTGTTATATTTGCTTCTGGCAGGTGGTAGTTGAATGATCCTATATTACCTGAATATAACCAGACATCAAGAGATATAATACCCACAAATGATATGGTATGTGCTTCTTATTCCTAGGTTGTATCTTGGGAACCCAACTGAAAGACTTGGCCCATGTAAGTTACTAGTGCTGCCAATGGTAGGCTTTGAATTTTAATTTTCTTTAGCTCTGTGCAACTATCATAAAACAATTTCAATTTTTAACCCTCTCAGCCTTCCAACTCCTCTTCTAGAATTGGCAGATATGCTGAGCAGAAAAGTAGTATCAAATGTCAGTTTCACCTCTCTGAGTTTTTCTCTTCTTTGAAATCTTATCCCTGTAACTGTTCACTTCCTCGTAAGTAGTCAGATGATTTCAAGCATTGTATTTAAAATATTACATCCAGGGCCTCCCTGGTGGTGCAGTGGTTGAGAGTCCGCCTGCCGATGCAGAGGACACGGGTTTGTGCCCTGGTCCGGGAAGATCCCACATGCCGTGGATCGGCTGGGCCTGTGACCCATGGCCTCTGAGCCTGTCCGTCCGGAGCCTGTGCTCCGCAACGGGAGAGGCCACAACAGTGAGAGGCCTGCATACCACAAAAAAAAAAAAAAAAAGCATTACATCCAGCCTTACATGTTTTGGGTTTGCATTACCTAGACTTCAATTCCCAGAATACTTTTTGTTTTTCACAGCCTTGGGTATGGCTTTTGTGTTGACAGATAATTTCCACTGCAAATATACAATTCACTCAACCCCTCCTGCTTCTCCTCCTCTTCCTTATCATCTCAGAAAATGTTTTGGTATGAAAACAATTTAATCAACCTCCCTGTTATGGGTTAAATTTTGTCCCCCAAAAAGGTATGTTCATATCTTAATCCCTGGTACCTTTGAAGGTGACTTTTTTGGAACTAGGGTCTTTGCAGCTGTCAAAAATAAAGCCATTAGGGTGGGCCTTAATCCAATAAGACTAGTGTCCTTATTAAAAAAAAAAAAGAGAGAGAGAGAATAGACAAAGACACAGGGACACACAGGAACAATGCCATGTAACAATGGAAGCAGAGATCAGAGTGATGCCTCTATAAGCCAAGGATGCCAGGAATACCAGAAACTAAGAGAAAGGCATGGAACAGATTCTTCACTGTCAAATTCAGAGAGAGCATAATCCTTCTGACACCTTGATTTTTTACTTCTATTCTCCCAAACTGTGAAAGAATAAATTTCTCTTGTTTTAAGCTACCCAGTTTGTGGTACTTTGTTTTGACAGCCCTAGGAAACTAATACACTCCTCTCTTAGCCCCAAATAATTTCTCAAAATCCTAGGTTTCTAAATTGACTGTGACTTCTCTTTTTCCAGTCTTTCTATCATCACAGCCCTTTCATAGATATTAATGGATTCCTTGTATGCAACTGGTGACATTTGTGATGATTTTCTTTTACTATCTGTTACCTTCCCTTTCTGGTCTGTCCTCCATGTTAATATTCTTCCATTTTTGTTTTTTTATTTTTTTAATTTTTTTCCTTTAATAAAAAGATAGTTCTTCTTTTGTATATGCCTGAGACTGCTTCATCTCTTTGCTAAAGAATCAAGGGCTATAATGTTTTTCCAGGGGCTTCTGATAGCAAGATAAGTATTTGGTAAACTCATGTTTAGTTTTCAGGAATAGACCCCCTCTCTTGGATTTACTTGCATTTTCAACAAATTGCAATGGTAAATTTTGAGACACAATAGCGTGTGAACAGATCACGTATAATAGGGTACATTTACATTTTTAATGTTTTTGAAAAATTTTTTCTGCTGACCAACACTATGAAATATTTTTTACATCATGCTCTAAATCACATACAGACACATATATAATTGAAAAAAAAATAGTTGCATGCAAAAATGCTTAGCTTACTAAGATAAAAATCACTTTTCTATTCAATTTTATGCTTTTATAGTTAACAAAATACAGTTCATGAACAACTATAAATGAACTCACAGTAACAAATCCTGATCCAAAATTTAAAGATCACTGACAAGGTGACTGGTTTTCTGCCAGACAGTACTTTCTGATGACCATGGTGTAGGATCCCACATTAGTGAAGCAAAAGAAAGATCAGGAAGAATGCATCACTCTCTCATTAGATCTTTCTTCTGATTCCCTTCATATAATTTCTGAAATTTATGTGCTTATTTCAGATTTCTGATGTACAGAAAGAAGAACATATTTTTAAGGTTTTATTGAAGGAATTCTTGCCTGAAGGTGAGTGGAGGTAGGTACAGTGATTCCTCAAATTACGTTCTAACAGAGGAATCTATTATTTCAGCATCTGGTTTATTTGAAACACAATCTTTTCCTATTTGCTTTCCCTTTGCTGATGAAGAATTAAATTCCATGAAGGAACACATTTTATTTTCACCAGGTGGGTCTTTGATGCTATATTTTTCTTCTGTGTTTGATAAAAGCCATTTGCAAACTTATTTTTGGTTTAAACCATCGAGTCAAATGTAAGGACAAATTATAAATCAAATATAAGCTACATTCTCATAGAACTGCTTGACATCAAGCGTGAAACCCAACAATAGCATATTTTGCTAAAGAGGGCAGGGTGTTTACTGGGCTGAGGCTTTT
This sequence comes from Neophocaena asiaeorientalis asiaeorientalis, assembly GCF_003031525.2. NCBI lineage: Eukaryota > Metazoa > Chordata > Mammalia > Artiodactyla > Phocoenidae > Neophocaena > Neophocaena asiaeorientalis. Next base: position 488,668 of record NW_020172268.1, on the reverse strand, counting down.
CTGAATTCCTGATATCTGCACGTTTGTTTCCACACTGGTGATCCCCTCCACCATTTGGGGCATGACAGGGAATAATCAGAGAAAATATTGTTGGAAAGAGTTAACAGCAGGTGCCATGCTTGCTTATTGCTTCTTGCAGTTTTCAGCAGTTGATGCTTCACCATTAAATATTTTCATATACAATTTTCTATTTGCTTTGAATTACTGAAATATACTAAGCATAGCTCTCCAAGGACCCAGATCCATGGCATAATAGGCTCCTGATAATAGCTTGAAACTGTACAGCAATCTAGTTTTAAAATACAACACAAATCTTTATCTAAAAGCACTAACACCTCACTCTTGTGTTCACAGAGTATGTTTTCACATTTCCTCTTGCGATGCATAGGAAGGGGGGAAAGCTACAAGAGAAATGATGCATTCTGGGCAAGGAGCCAATTTAAAAAGTCTGTTCTTTCCAGTTTGCTGTCACTTGTCGTGGTTAAACAAAACACGGAGGAGAAAAAGAGAAATTGGCTTCAGTGTAAATGTCAACATTCTGATTAAAGCAAACACAAAGCATTCAGAGCTCTTGACAAAAAAAAAAATTAAATTGAATTATGAAGAGTATGCAAATGAAGCCCTTCCTCTGTATGATTACCAAGACTTATGCATTTTGTATTTTTTGTCTGTGCTGGAGGAATCTGTGCTGCAGGACAAGGAGTTCAGGAACAGTAAAGGGAAGGTGAACAACACATTTCTCAGCTGACGACAGCTGGAACCCACTAAAATATTGGTTCAGAATCGCCCAACACTTTTGCAAACACTGGGGAAGATTGGAAAGCTGACGGTAAGGCCTGGTGCTTTCAGTCTCTTGTCTTGTAGCTAACCAAGGTTTCCCCTACAACACAAACCCCAAAAGAATTTATTTAAAGGATTCAAAAATATCATTTGTTAGAGGGGAGAGCTTTAAGAAAAATATTAAAATGCATTGATGTCAACTCTACTGTGTCACTTTCTTGGTATCTCTTTTAAGACCTTAGAAATTGAATTGTTTGAAATGCAGTTTGAGAGGGCTCTCAGTGCGTATTCATGATATGTGATTTTCAAGGTAGCATAATATACTCCATTTCTGTAATTAAAATCAATGGGAAAATAAAAAAGTGAATGGTGTGCATTGGTCCTCTTCCCCTGGAGAAGAATATATTTGCCTTCTTGGGTGAATACGTATTGTCCGATGATAAGAGACTACAAATGAGGTGTGTGTGTGTTTGCCTCTATATATGAAGAAGGTCATATGCTAAATGTGAGAAGAATCTTTCTCACCTTCCATTCTTTTCTCTCCAGGATCTACGGTGCCATTGTGTTTCTGAACCTTACCTTTGCCTGTAATATTACAATTGCTTTCTGATTTATCATTGGCCCTGTCTTTCTGCTTTAGGGGATATTCTGAAACTGCTTTCAAACTGCAGTGTGCACTCAGCCTGTTATTTCTGACCCCAGAGTCTGAAATAGTTACTCAGTGCCTGTCAGGAAAGTCCAAACCCTGGCCTGATATTCAAGGCTTTCTTAACTAGCCTTAAACTAACTTTGTATTCCCTTCAGAAAAATGTACTGGGTATCTACTAAATGTCAGTCATTTGCCTTTTCCTCACCTTGTTGCCTACACATTTCCTACTCTGGGTTTATTTTATTTCTCTCCCATCCTATTCTGTGCTTTTCCATTTACACCACATTATTCTTGTGCCCTTTCCTTACATGGACTTTCCTGCACCTTTACCTACCAGACACTCATATCTTTCAAGGCTAAATTTAAAAGGTTCCTCTTTCTTGGAATCTTTCCTATTACTGCATTTGAAAATGACTCTTCCTTCCCAGAATTTTTATATCTTCCTATTTGTAACCCTTGGAACTTATTAATATTACTTTGAATTAGTAGTAGGTGTATATCTTACACCTGGCCTAAAAGAATCTTAAAAATTGAAGCTTTTGTTTATACATCCTCATGTCCTGCCTGAAATCAGCCCACTGTAAGCTGTGAGATGTACATCTAGATAATACTGGAAAAGTTATGTTACCTATCAATGTTCCAATCCCCATGTCCATAATATGAGTATGATGATATCTCTAATTCCCAGGGAATTATGAAGATGATGTTTATAAAATTGTGTAGAGCTCTAAGTTTTAGATATAATTTATATTATTTTAAATTTTAATATTGATAATGTATCTAAGTACATAAATGAATGAAGTTAGTAGTTCATGGATATAGACACTAAAGCTGGAGCATCGACTATCTGCTACATGTTTTTCATAGATGGTTTAATAGAACTCTCACTAAAACCTTGTAAGGCCTGTATTAAAATACTGAACATGTAGATGAGGCTGGATAGGCTAGGTAACCAGTCTGACTCTAAAGCCTGTGATTTTTCTCGAACACTCAGGAATTTATTCCTTGGACTGTCCTAAATAGCAGAGAACTTTGTTAAACTAGACACAGGGACAACACACCCCTAGTCCTACCATTGGCCCACCTCCCCATTCCTTTAATGTATGACAGTAAGTTAATTGCACCTCAGAGAACCAGACATGTTTATTTTAAACCCTTAAACTCACCTTTCCCATGCTGCCATTCTTTCCCCAGGTCCATTGCTGCCTAGGATTTCCCTACATGTGTGT
>NW_020172268.1:368876-485740 GCF_003031525.2 Neophocaena asiaeorientalis asiaeorientalis | reverse complement strand
TTTTTTTTTTTTTTTTTTTTTTACAATCCTTCAGGCTGCCAAATGCAGTCTCTGTCCTCGTTGTAACATGTATTCCAGGTGATATTGATAAAACCTGTCTAGGGAGTAGGATTTGATAAATAAAGGACAGTCAGGTTCAAATGTATTAGGAATTACTTTACCCCAATCATATAGGAACGTCAAATGTTTCTATGTGGTATATGGAGTGAGACACATCACATTCTACAGGATAGAGAGACTAGAGATTATCAAATATTACATCCCATTTTATTCAGGAAAATGAGACCTGGAGAGAGTTTAACTGTAATTAACCAACTTAAGTCATTAGGGCCAATAAGAGTTCTTGGGATGGTTTTCAATGGAATTTTCATTCATTAATTTATTCAATACTATTTCTTGGGCCTCCACATTGTAATGTCATTCACTGAAGAGAGCCAGCAATAACTAGCCTCACCTCTCTGGGAGTTTACAATCTGGAAACTACATTATCTTATAAACAAAAACTATAAAACAAGAACAGGAATTCCAAAGAGATTATCACGGATGTATTTCAAATAGGTGAATTAAAAACATACACGTACACCTATTAAGCATTTATATGTAACGTGGGAGCTGGTGTGAAACTAGGCAGGTGTTTGCAGAGAAGATGAGGGTTTACCTGCTTCACCACCAACACAATCTTCCCAAGGGGCCCTGAACAAGAAGAAGCAAGGTCTCCCAAGCCCATTTCCCACACTTTCTCATCTGTGCACTCAGATTTGGGAACGAAGGCTATTTTTGTTGTTGTTTTCATGTGGAGAAAAATACACGTTTCTTCCTTCAAAGTAAACATTCTGGAAGCTGTTTTGATTGTTCAGATTTCTTTAAAGACCTTGACACCACTTACCATTGCTTTTTCGTCTGCAGGGAACATAATGAAACTGAAGTCTCTCATGGAGCTTTTATTCCTCTTCTTTCAGACTTAATAGAAAACAGTAGGGGACACTTGGGCCACCAATGTCAGTGCCATTTCAGGGTCTGCTTTGGTTTTGTTCTCAAGAAAAATGTCATTGGATTAATTTTTTTTTTTTAACAGGATATTTTGCTCAGAAGAAGCCCTGACATTTCCCGTGTATCTTTCCTCTTCTCCCCCACGCCCCTTGCCTGCCTTTTCTTCCTTTGGGTAGGACAAAGACCTGAGATTGAATGGGGTTTTCTCTTGATAGTGCTTTGGCAATGGCTTAGAACCTTGTTTGACCATGGCCATGAAATACGTTTTACATGAGAGCCAGCATGTAAACACAAAGAAACACACACACTCCTCTTTTGACCAAAGTTTGTACCTTTACTGGACAATTTATGCCTTTTTTTTTTCTTCTTTTAGACACCTCCAACTTCCAAAATATTAACTTTGAAGCTATTGCCTGATATTTGGCCTTTAGTAGTCAAGCCTTATTTTTTGCATGAAGTCATACTTTATATATACTTCATTAGATAACTATTTACTCTTCCTGATTTTTCAACGCCTTCTATTCAACTCAAAACCTCTGAGTTCTCAAAAGCCTTAAGCAGCCATCACCAAAACAATAGTAACAATGAAGAAAAACAAAACTAAACTAACCTTTTTCTCATTAGAGTCATATTATGATATTTTAATTCCATTTAAGATCTACTAAATTAACTTTCACCACTAATGGCTTACAACAGGACAGCTGAAAAACCTGCTTTGTAGCATACAAGCTGAGGTTGTTACTGGCTGTGACAGTAAGCCCTGGGAAGGTTTCTGAGGCTGATCTCTAGTGGAAAGTGTGCAGGAATCGATTACTCAGATCTGCCAAAGGAGTAACTTGAATCTTCTGGAAGTTGTGACAACCTTTTGTCTTCAGTTAGCTGGGAAGTCCTCTGGAAGCTCTGTGTTTTATTCAGACTAAGAATCATGATGTTGAGGGACCTTCACACTTTCCTTCACAGGCCCCTCTATCAATAAAACAAAATATTTTATGACTGTGTTAGTATAAAGACAAATATAATCAGGGCTGGATTTATAATGGAATGCTGTTATTCATCGTTATTATATTTGTTTTTTCTTCTGATTTTAAAACAAATTATAATGGAAACATTTTCATATTGGTTCACAATTTGACACCAGACATGAAGGACAAGGAAAGAACAAAGAAAGAGGCAGTTATTCTATGTTGGTGTTAATAATAAGCAAGAGAGCTTACATACAAGGCTTGTTTTGGGATCTCAGCACCCACCACAAGAACCTGAAAAGTTTATAGAGAGGCCTTAAAAGGTTAAGTAATGTATTCAGTCCAGATGGTCTCACAACACCTTAATCTCTTTAGACTGTATCTTTGAAACATCTCCTAGTGTTGGAATGATGGTGGGTGGAACCTACATTCCAAAGACAGAAGAGTGGGGGAAGGAGGCTTCTACTGCCCTGTCCAGCTCATGGGTCAGCTGGTGGTTACATCCTTTCTATGACCTCCTCCCATATTTCATGAACTTCTACATGTATAGTTGGGCCTGGGTACTGTGCCTATCATCTGGATGGATAGTTTGTCTAGAATCCCTTAATTGTAATGTAAAGTATACTTTGTAATTTGAAGATAAAAGAACTGACCCTTTTCTCTTATGAGTAAAAACCATGTTCTAAATAATTTCTAGAATAATGAAGATTAGCTTGTGTGGCTACATCTACTTCTTTTAGCTAATAGTACACATTTTGTGGTAGGTTATATTTAGAGATACCATAATGACTGTGGGTAGCAGAACCATTTGGGACTTGGGTTGGGGATCAGAATATGTGTGGGGTCAGGGTTAAGCCTTAGGAATCTTACATGGAATTAGACTGGAGGAGGAAAATGGTGGTTTAGAGATGGGATTTGGAAACTGTGACAAGAAATAGAATATTCTTTGTCCTCAACACTTTGTCCAGGACTACTTTTCTAAAGGAGAAATAAATATATTTTATACAACTATATATGTTTTCAAACACTATAATAAGTTAACAGTACAAATAAATAAAAAAGAGAGAACATCCATAATTCCAGTAATTCCACAAAGATCTAGCCACTGTTAATATTATTAACAATAATATTCAAAAAGCAGATGAATATATATATATATATATATATATATAACTACACAGATGATGTATATAATCTATTATTACACAGATTGTTCTGCTACCTGAACTTTTACTCAATAATATATCACTGGAAACTTCCATATCATTAACTTTCAATCTAAAATATAATTCTTAATCCATGGCAGGAGACCCATTATTTGTTTAATGTGCTCTTGATTATAGAATTCATGTTTTCCTTAGTTGTTTGCTAATACAAACAATGCTGTCCTAATTTTACATTGCCTGTGAGTACAGCTTCATGCATCTGTATTCTCTCAGAAAAAAATCATAGAAGTGGAAGTTCCAAGGTAAATTGTTATGTACTTCAGATAGTTGACTGCTTTTTATGTTCTTTAATGAACTACCTATTAACATCCATATCCCACTTTTCTATTTTTCTTTTGTTTAGAAAACATGCTTTACAGAAAATAAAAATGTTAATCCTATGATCATTGTACATATTGAAAATATTTATATTATTTTATTTATATCCTTCTGAATTTGTTTTATTTTTCTCTGCAGATGTAAAATTTTATTTGGTGAAAAATCTAACAATATTTCCTGTTTGATTTCCTTTTTTGATGTTAGTATCATATTAAAAGCACTTCCAAACCTTAAAGTTATGTGAATATTCACTAATATTTCTTCTATTATTTGAAATTTAAAAATATTTCTGTATTTAAATGATTTTATTAATTTCAATATAATATGTGAAGAATAATTCAATATTTTGCATTTTCCCTCTGTATTTATTAAAAAATATATATTCCCACATTTTAAAGATAGCTTCTATACCATATATTAAATTTCATATGAAATGTGGCTGGTTTCTAGACTTTCTTATTTTCATTGATGTATCTATTTATTTCTGTACCAACACCACACTATTTTAATTTCTAAACCTGTAAAACATAATAAAAAAGGGAACCCCTGATGGAGCCTGTCTTTTTTTTCAAAAACGAGCTACTCAATCATTTAATTTTCTTAGAAGAAATGTAGTATAGTTTTTTTTTTTTTTCAATTAAACCTTTGGACAACTTATTGAAATTGTACTAAAGTTAGTTTAATTCCAAAGAATAAATATTTTCACAATATTTTATCTTTCCATCCAGCGTCATAGAACATTCCCTTATGTATTTATTTATTTATGCGTATACACATACACCTCTACACGTACACTTACACACAAACACATGTATACATGTAGATGTATAATAGATATATCTAGGTAGCGTTTTAGAGACTTCTTTGACAAATACATTTTTGCTTCTTGATATTTTTTATTTTGGTTGCTGTGGCAAATATATAATCTTTTTTTTTCTATCCATGTTCCAAGTGGTTATTGCTGCTCTATAGGAAAGCTTTATAGTTCTCTACTTATTTTGTAACTGTAAACTTTGCCATATTTCAGTGTTAACTCAAACTAGTTTTTCCTTCAATTCACTGTGTTTTTGGAGTAAATCTTATAATCTATAAGTTATAGTATTTTGTCAGTTTCTTTACAATATTTATATCTCTATGTTTTTATTATCCTATTTCATCAGTTAGAACTTCAGAAACTTGTTGAATAATAACAGTGGTAGCAGGCATCTCTATTTCCTCCCAGAACTGACAAGGAATACCTCTGAGCTGTGTAGTCAAATAAGGTAACATAGTCAGTATGGAAAATAAGTTTTTATCCATATTCCTAGTTCATTCAAAAGTTTATTTTCACTTTAGTCTTTTTATTTTAATAACAAAGAGATTCGAATTTTATGAAATGCATGTTAGCACCTAATAAATACTTCATTTTTTCCTCTCTTTTGACCTTTTGATGGGATACATTATATTTATTGCTTTCCTAATGGTGAGCCCATCTTGCACACCTGGAGTAAATTTTATTTGGCCTTGATGTACCATTCTTTTGACATAGCACAGAATTTAATTTGTTAAAATGTTGCTCACCATTTTTACAGCCTTATTATAGGTGTGGTTGTTCTGTAATGTGTGTGTGCAGGAATATGTGTTTGCATACATGCATGCTCTTTACTAATCATCGTGTCAAGTTTATGCCAGCTACAGAAAATGAGCTAAAAAGCATTGTTTTCTTCTATGATCTGGAGCAATTTAGATTGCATAGAAATGTAGCTTCCCTGAAAGATTTGATAGATCAACCCAGTCACCCAGATTGCTTTAGATTTAAGTCAGTTTATACAGCATTAAAAATAACTTTGTCCCAGGCTTCCCTGGTGGTGCAGTGGTTGAGAGACCACCTGCTGATTCAGGGGACACGGGTTCATGTCCCGGTCCGGGAAGATCCCACATGTCGCAGAGCAGCTGGGCCCATGAGCCATGTCCGGAGCCTGTGCTCCGCAACGGGAGAGGCCACAACAGTGAGAGGCCCACATACCGCAAAAAAAAATAAAATAAATAAAAATAAAAAAAAAACTTTGTCCCTATAATCCACTGTTTTTATCAAGCCTCTACTATGCTGGATGCAGCAGGGAGACACAGTAATTGGTCACAGTAGGTCCACAAGAAAAAGATGGTCTACAATACAAAGCAATTCCTTCTAAATCCTAAAGAGTGGAACACACAATGCATTTCATTGGAATTCAAAAGAACAAACAATAGTTTGGCCTCCTTGGCTTGGAAAGTTCTTTGCTTTTGTTCCTTGTTTACTTTTTTTTTATTTTTGTTTTTCTCTGAATGAGGAGGGATTTAGTCTTAATCTCAGGATAGCCTAACTGAGGTGTTCTGAGGGCACCTTAGCTGTATATGAATTGTGTGCTAGAAGCACAGGTGAGCATTCTGACAGAACGGAGAAAGCACATTAGGAATATAATGTTAGCAGGAAAGACTGGAGTCAGATGCCCAGGGAACTTGCAATATGTACAATTTTTCCATTCCTAACAACCCATTTCCATTCATAGATGTTTTAATGAAAACTGCCAGCCTACTGACATTTAATGTCAAAAGTTCAAATAGAACACTTACCTCCCTTCCAATTTTTTGGTCCTATGAGTCTTTGAGTGTCTAAAGCCCCATAATGTCTCTTGGCCTCTGGAGTTGAGCATAATTTGACCCAGGACTTAGGTAAAGAAATGATTTTTAGTTAGCCTATCTAGTCCATTTTATCACTTAATCATGAATTTCCAACTCCTTATGAGGCAACAATAGTGATTTGTATAAGTCACATTAGAGAAAGGCACATCTATATCATATGAGTCTATTTACAAAAGGAATTATAGAAGATATCTGCTTACTACAAAAAAAAAAAAATCACCTAAATTAAGACAGTGAAAATGCCATTAAGACATTTTTCCATCCCTCAGAACCTGGCAGGGAATTGTTCCCCATGGCACATTTTCCTGCTTCTCTTGCAGCCAGGTTTTAAACATCTTAAGCTATAGCACTACCCTCCCTTCCCCTGAGCAGTGATGATACTGCCTCATAAATCTCTTTGGTCAGAATTATTTCTAACATAACTCCAAGTCTCTTGTGATGGATTCTTTCTGCCCGTAGGAGGCCCTGTAGTTGGGTCATGTGCTAAAGGAAAGAAAGTAGGAGTTGGATTTGTGCAAACATCAGAAAGTGAGTCTGTTGCTATCCTTCGTTTAATTTCTTAACTATAAATTGAAATCTTTAGATCTTATGGAATGCACTACTGAGTTATCACACAGGGAATCTCATATATCAACTAGTCAAGCATTTCTGTTAAAGTTCTTGAGAGTGGGAAATTTGGACATTTTATTCAACTATGCAAAACCAGAGTCTAAAAGAGTGCCTGGCAATGGTAGATGCCTGATAAATACATGTCAAATGCCTGGATATATGAATGGATTTCCACATGTCTGGTACAATATTATGCCCAATGGGGATTCTAACAAAAGAAACATAAGACTCCTGCCCCACAGAAAACTATGACTGATGGGGAAGGCAAGATTCTTACTGGGGACTAAACAGTCTGTAGGTGATCAGTGTTTAAGTGTTATACCACAGATTCTGAGGTTCTGGAGATGAGGTGTGATGTCAAAGAATGTGGGTACTAAGTGCTACTGGTTGATTGATAGGTTTCAAATCACCAGAGGAGAGGAGGGGTCATCCATGGGCCCTCCTCTTTCCACTTGTTCCCTTACATAATTCTCTGAGCATACCTCTAACATCTGTGAATTTGCTTACCTCCATTAATCCACAATTCCTGAGAACCTGGTTTTTATAACTTATGATTGAAAAGACATTGGTCTTTGTTGAAATAAAATCACACCCAGAAACCCAGCTGATAGGTCAATGGAAACAATACTGCTATGACTGAAACAAACTAAGGAGCCTCTGTGGGACACTCTGAGCAGATTCCCGGAATTTCAATGACTCTCCAGGAGAAGTCCAGGGACCACTGATATCCACAAACAGATGAGGGACCCTGGTTCTATCTCTCCACTCTTCTTCTTAAACAGAACTTTCCACCCAGGCCTAACCAGCCCTTCACCCAGCTCTTTAGCCCAGGGCCATTTTCTGTGAGCATGTAACAACCCAACACCAAGAAAGGAAGCACAGAGTATCTGTCTTCAGCTCTTGTTTGTGTTTTTCTGTATTTTGTGTATGTGTTTCTCCAATTCAAAAGTGAATAAATAGTGTGCAGGCAGTAATGACACCACATAAGAAGGGAAACATAGAGTCCATGCATTGCAACATTCATTTTTGCCAGACAGCACAGTATTGCAGAACTGGCCCTTTGAACAGACTATGAAGGTGATTGCTCATACGGTGAGTGTGATTTGGGCATCATCAGAATCTATCTATTACCTTAAATTGCCTCCTGCCTTAGTTTGTCCTAAAACTGAGAACCTTCAAATTAGACATCAGTTTTTGAAGAACCCCATTATTTAGAAAATACTTCTGGGAGAAGTTACAGATCAAAATTTTGTTGCTTGTAAACAACTTTGTCTTGAATGAGTTTATCAACTTAGCTATCCATTCACTTAGCTAAACTTTAGTGAATTGTGATCTAAATACAAAAATATCAGATTCCTTTTCTTACAGACTACATTGTGTTCCCAAGAAATTCATATTTTGAAGCCCTAACTGCCAATGTGATTGTATTTGGAGATATGGTCTTTAAAAGGTTAATTAAGGTTAAATAAAGTCATATAGGTTGGGCTCTAATCCAGTATGACTGATGTCCTTACAGGAGGAAAAGGAGACACCAGGACCGTACAGAGAAAAACCCATGTGAGGACACAATGAAAAGGCAATTATCTGCAAGCCAAAATGAGAGGACTTAGGAGAAAACGAACCTGTGGACATCTCGATTTTGGACTTTCAGACTATAGAAGAGTGAGAAAATACTTTTTTTTTTTTTTTTTTTTTTGCAGTATGCGGGCCTCTCACTGTTGTGGCCTCTCCCGTTGTGGAGCACAGGCTCCGGACGTGCAGGCCCAGTGGCCATGGCTCACAGGCCCAGCCACTTCGCGGCATGTGGGATCCTCCCGGACCGGGGCGTGAACCCGTGTCCCCAGCATCGGCATGCGGACTCCCAACCACGGCGCCACCAAGGAAACCCCCATTTCTTTTTTTTAAGGCACCCAGTCTATGGTATATTGTTTTCGCAGCCCTAGCAAACTAATATACATTTTAAGATTTTTTTTTTTTAATATAGTAATGTTACCGACCTTTAGGATAGCACTTCCTTTAGCAAGTCTCACTTATGCCAGCCTCCTTTCCCCACAGAAAAAGTAAACAGGGATACACAGTACTCCCTGGGGTTTCCTTTGCTTACCCTCATTTCAGCTCTTACTATACTGGGTTGAAGATTTCCTGGTCACTCACCTGGTTGCACCAATAAATTGAAGCTCCTTGGTGGGAAAGGCTGTGTGTATGCAGCACAGTGCCCATCATATAGTTACACACTCAATAAAAATCTGTTCAATTTAATCAAATTTAATGTATGCGAAGATTGCTATGTAGATTTTAAAGAGATACTCTAAAATCATGATTTTCCTCTGAAGAACCCATAGACTATGAAAACTGGCATCAAGATTGATTTGTTCTGTTAATGTTTTATTGTCTTACCTAGTAGTATGTCTGAAATGGGAGAAGTTTCTACCAGGTAAACGATGGGGCTACATGTATATTTGTGTCTATCAAACAGTTGTGTTCCTATAATCATGTGCAACTGTTCCACCTTCTATACAAAATTTGCTTCCATGTCACATCAGTAGTTAGAACTTACAGGGCCATTATATGGCTTCCAGAGAAACATTCTAAGTCTTTGTGTTGGCAGACATGCAAATCATGGCACTGTCCTTACATAGTTTTCCTTGCTTGGCTGTCCCATAGTCGCCATGTCCCCTTGTTAGAACATACCACATTAAAACTTCAAGAAATGCACCATCCCTCCCTTTGTCCACCTAGAAAACTCAATTCTTATTTTAAAATTCAGTATAAATGTTATATTTTCCGTGAAGGCTTGAGAATGCTGCAAAGCAGTTGGTCTTTCCATTATTTTTCCATAGCACTCTGAATATTCACTGAACATATGCTCTCCACATTGTGTTATAATTTCATACAAATTCCAGTTCCCCAAAGTTCAAAGAAATGCCAATAACAACACATCATTGCTGACTAAGAAACAATTGTCAAGTAACTTAGTAGAAGAAGATGATGACTTGCCCCAAAATCTCAACTGATCTCACAACTTTTGGTCTCTTCTCTCTCTTTATTGCCTCCAAACTTTCCTCCTTAAAACAGTAATACACCGATTCTCCTCTATTAGGTGTGACATCAAGGAGCACTGAAACTAGCCTGGCTTTCAGATTCACAGAAAATTTAATTCACTGCAATATGTTCATCTTCATAACACATATTTTGATCTTAGATAAGTTGAAAATTTTTTCCATTGTAACATTAGTTCATTTCCTTTCTTCCTCCAGTTTTGTACTTCTCCACTCCATGATAATTAGAGAGAATACTATATAATTCTCACAGGCAATATGCATGCCAAAGATGATGTTCATTCTCAATTCAGAGATGTTTATTCTCAAGAGGTCATCCAGCTATTTTTACCTTTGTCTTATGGTGTTTTAGTTACTTATGACATATACCATCTGCCCTGGAAAATTCTGAGGTGTACAAGATGTTTCTGACACCATGACCCCAATATGTTGCTGAGATTCATGCAAGCCTCCCTAAATATCCAACATGAATATATCACATTAGAACTAAAATTCCAAAAAACCTACATATTAAATATAGGGACATTTCAGGAAAACATCTCAAGACAAAAGAGAATATGATGCAATTTAACAGAGCTATCCTAATCACAAGTAAGTCAATTCAACTTTTACAATCATCTCCAAAACTTCATCCTCCTGCTCTTCCTCTAATAAGTTTTCTCAATTTGCTTTTTATTGCTTCCATATGAGGACTCCTGAGTCATACTTGTATATGAACATGAGATCTGCCTTCTTCCATACTTGTTTTGGTTTAACTCCACCTGCAGAATAAGGTACAATCCCCTTAGCAATCCATTGCCTTCACATTGTGACCTGAATCCAACTTGTTGGATTGGGGGTCCCTAGCTCAACCCAATTCTACCGGTATACGTGATATTTTACCCTAACTGGATTCTTTAAAATTCTCAAAACATACATATCTTCATGTCTCTGAGTTTCATTTTATTTCAGCTCTTTCTGCTCTCTGAAATGTCCTGCTACACCCAGACCATATCTATTCATTCTTAGGACCCAACCCAAATTCCATCCCCATGTATTCTTTACTCCTTTCACAGGCAAAATAACCTAACTCTTCGTCAGTACTGTAGTGTTCAGTCACAACACTACACATAGATCTTTGTTCTTTATTTTATCAGGTCATGTACTACCTGATATTTTCATAGCACCTCATCCTCCTCTCCCTGTCTACAGACCCCACTCTCAAGGGGGTAAGTGCTGGATTCTTTTCTAACCTCCACATTATATTTTCTGCTCCTCTAAAATAAAGTCTCATTCTATTTCATGTGATGTATCTATATTGAATATAAACAGTGAGATTTTCTGAATAATGTCCAAATGTTTTATATAATGAAATTTAGGGATATTTAAAGTATTGATACATTTTACATGTAAAGAGATTTCCTGTTGACCATCTGGGAAAAAGTAAGCACTCATATATTTTCAAGAGGAAGAATAGAGTGAATTTTTAAAGGGACACTTAGAAAAGCAAAAGCAAAGATATTTCTTATTTTAAGGATGGCATGGGCTGCCTTCTTCAATTTTTAGAAATGAGATCAATACTATAACTCTTCCAAATTGAAGTTTCTAAAAACTTAGATAATAAGAAATTTACACGTGAGTCCACCTGATACAATTGAGAAAACTGTGTGTGAATGAGAACGGAGTTCATAAGGAGAGAAAAATAAAAAAAGAAGTAGTATTTTTATCTCTGAAACTCTTGAGAAAGGTGATACGGGGAAGAGAGTCTTTCCCATAAAGTAGTTAAGGTCAACATTTGTCTGCTCTAACATGGCTAAGTAAAATTAGTTAAGAGACCCTAAGAAGTGACAACCTAGGGACTGCAGTGACCAAAAGAAAACATACACTGAAGATCACTATTCAAAGTCTGAGGAGTTTTTTGGAAAATAAATTCATTCATCTTTGTTTAACCAGCATTTTATGAACTATTTAAACATAGTTCATTTAAACATAGGACATGGTTTTAACCAGACTGTGTGTGTGTGTGTGTGTGTGTGTGTGTGTGTGTGTGTGTGAGAGAGAGAGAGAGAGAGAGAGAGAGAGAGAGAGAGAGAGAGAGAGAGACAGAGAGAGAGAGAGAGAGAGAGAGACATAGAGAGAGAGAGACAGAGAGAGTGGGAGAGAGAAAGAGAGAGAGTCTGTGTGGGGTGGTGTAGAGTAGGATGGGTACTTATACTGTGGAAGATATCTGAATGCCTTGGGCATTTTCTTCCTGAGGAGGTCTGATAAAAGATAAGGAGTTTGAGTTCTTCTTATTCAAGCCCTGCTCTTTCTAGTTAAGTGAGATTATTTTAAATTTCCACTAGCTTTTAATCATGCCAAATATTGAAGGCAAGGAAATAAAAAGATAAAGAAAATTCAACATCAGAGAAAAGAGAGAAAGAAGAATGGAGTATAAAGATGAAGAAATGCCTGAAAAAGTGTACAAAAAACAGCAAAGCATTAAAAAAAAAAAAAAAATCCCTGCCAGATGTAGCCAGCTAAAGTCTAACAGAAGTTTCAGCGGCAGGCATTTCATTTCTTATATCAAAACATTTTCAATACCATCTACCAATACAGCACTAAATTCTGGACTGCCATTAATGTCAACCCATTTATAATTTTGGCCTGCAGCACTACAAAAAGGCAGATGACAGCCTACTATTTCACATCTGCTGTTGAAATGAATAAAAATGACTGAAACCCTTAAAAGCAGAAAAAAAGAGGAAGGGGAAAAATAAAGCCAACAACACTGCACAATGAGGCTGGAGAGAATTCCCCGCTTTCCTTGCATTTTGAATACCACATTTTGGCTTATGTGTCCTTTACAGATCTAATAGCAGTAAGTGAAGCGTGGCCCAGTTGTAGAAACCAGTATGCTTGGGAATGATTTCCTCTCTCTTTAATTGGTACTATTTTACCCACTCACTGGACTTTCATGACTTATACCTGTTCACACTCTCTCTCCTTAGCCTAAATGACTCTGATATACACCTTCTGTAACATTTCTTAGTAAACTTTGTCATATATGATACTGGGAATACTTTGGTAAGCCTATGCCCTCTGAAATGTTGGAACTATTTCTTGTACTTCTTTTGGATGCCCTTGACTGTTCTCTCCATAAGAGTTTGCAGTACAACCTGGGGACCATAGAGTGTTGGACATTGGTGTAACATCTGATTTTGTTTTCTTCAACCAATCCAACCATAAGTAGTATTTTAAATATAACTTTGAAAAATTAGATGCTCTGGTTGCTAATCTTTAGGTTTGCCTGACCTGGCCAGTTGTAGTTAGGACAATGTTTAAAGCAGCTGTCTGCAAAATGTGGATGGGAGACTCCTGTTTTTATTATAATATTGAGCTGTCATTTGGTTTTTTTTCACTGCCTTAACATTTGCACTAATCCAAAGTAATAGTGGGTGAAACTACCAACACATAATGAAATAATGGGTGTTTTCCTGATATTGTCAAATAGTTCAAATCTCATATTATTCATTGGTTTTGTCATATCAAGAACAAACAGAAGTTTTTAATGCATTCAGATTCTCTTGATACAGTACAAATCCAGGTTATGTAGAATTATATTGAATGGATTTTCCACTCATATTAGATTAAAATCAGTCACAAAGCTGAAAACAAGTCCCAAGTACACACGATTCTAAAATAAGTCACATGTAATGCATATTTTTGTAGAACCCAGTTCTCTTCTATAGAACTTCAGCTATCTAAAGGAAAAATGAAGAATTCAATGAAATTTACTTAACGGTGAGATGTCAATCTTGGGAGTGAATGATATGACTTTTTATTTTCTTTCTCTGTTGGGTAGGGAGTTCTTCAATAACCAATTCTTTGTAGAGGTTGGTGATATCTACCAGAAAACTGATTCTCATTTCCTGGTTAAACATTTGCTAAGGCATCATTCTTGCTGATCTGACCTTGGGCCTTTTTGATTAAGAGAAAAAGAATTAGAGAGAATCTGTGGACAAAGAGAGGAGGAATTTGTGCATTAATATCATTGAAGTGACAAAGGCATATAAATTAATTCCTCTTGGGACAACTGAATACTTCAAGCACGGGAAAGCTTGAAATGATTTGCATATATCTCACCCAAAACGTACCTCTGTTACTGGAGGATCCCCCAATAGTAAAATGCTTTGTATATTACTGAGGATTCAGACTGAGAGGAAATGATGAGAAGTCCAACCATAGAGAACATTCTCCACATCACAAAACTTATCTCTTGTAGAACATACCATGCGTCCCTCTAAGCCACGACTTGAATGCTTACCACATAGAGTTCCTCTACAGTTTTGTAATTAAATAAGGAATACTTGATCTCTTCCACCAATTTCCCAGGAATCAACTCACCAGAGGAGAAATGTAGGAGACAGAAGTGGAGGAGGTGTTGAACAGCAGACCCCACTCACCATCACAGAGGTTTCTAACGAAAAGGGCTGAGATTTATCTACCAAAAAGTGCCCTGTTAACTCCAGGAACTGCCTCAAGTCTTTAAGTGATGCAAAGAGAAATTTGACAGAGCACAGTCGAAAGTAATGATTAGAAAAAACAAATAAAACTACTTTAAATTTGCTGCCACACTCAGTTCACACTTCAATCTATCTTTAGTAAAGTTGGTTTAGCTCTTAAATATGACAGTGGTTACAATGCATCTCAAATCCTGAGTTCATATAATTTTTAATATTATTACACTAGGTTTCCAAATATTCTAAATAAATGACAATATGTCCTTGTATATGTTAAGTGAGAAATACCTACAAAGCACCATTTTGATTTTTTTTTCCATACAGCTAAGAATATCTTCCTCCGAATCTCAGTAATTCCAGTTGTATTTTTTTTCATGTTAATGAGGTTACAGTGAATATTTGAACCTGCAAATAACCAATATGCTATATTTGACTATGTGTTGTCAGCATCCTCTAATTAAAAAGAATTCATTTCAGAAACACTCATTCTTGGCACAAATAGAAAAATCTGCCAACAAAGCATATGATTTGTAGAATACAGAAAAAAATAGTATAACAGTATCATCATCCATCATTACTTGGAGAACATCTAGAAAGCAGTCTGGCAATATTTGTTTAGAGAGTGAACAGTAGGATACCTCACCTTCTCTGAATCTTCTACTTATTTTAGGCTGTCTCTTTCTGAAAAAGACATAGGTTGCCATGCAAGCTTCTGTCTTAGAACACTGAAGACTGGGAAGTAAGAACCATGGAATTGTAAGGAATTGTAGAAGGAATCTGCAAAGTCATCTAACCCTTCATAATTTATAGGTGAATAAATTCTGGAACAGATAACTTAAATGATATGCCTAAAGTTCTGAGGACTGTGATTTAGATCTCCTAATTGCAGTCTAGTCTTCTTCCACTAAAAGTCTTGTTCCTAAAAACATCTGTTAACCTACCTCAGAAACAGTTCTAATTCTGAGTCTAAGGAACAAAGGTGAAAACAGAGGGTAGGAAGATTCTTGTTTATTGCATAGAAGAACAAGAAGAGCAACCAAATCAGTAATCTTTCTCTCCTTCTGGGAAGAAACTAGAGGACTCTAGAGAACAAAAGATAAAATTAACAACTGTCAAATAAATGGACATCTAGGACACAATTGAAACACCAGCCAACAATTCCTCTTTATTATATATAACTTTTTTTCACTTTCTGGGAACAACTGAAAAGTTCTTAGAATCATGGTCTCCATGATTCAGGCTATGGTCCACAGGTATGGAATAATGTCAATATGAAAGGGCAAAGATGATTAATTGCAATGGCTTAATCTATCCTCTAGCAGTTCTTGTGATCTAATAGTTCAAAATGTATGACAACTACAGGTTCATGTAATGTGCTGCATAACTTTACAGTTTGTAACACTTGCCAAAGGGAAGGGAATCAGTAGGAGCTGAAAACCAAAGCGACTGTTGGGGAGTGTGCTGGTTGTTATTTTCAGAAGGGACTTTGACAAACTTAATATTGAGTGTCTGTTGCTGAAAGAGTAAATATAGCTGTGAATTATTAGTGAAAATTGGGGCAGATCAGTTGCAGTGCTACTGTGGTAAATAGAGAAGTGGAACCAGAATGAACAAATGCATAAAGGCAGCCATGTTGTTGGATAACAGTAGGTTTACCAAATATTGACAAACATGAAATGATTGTAATCAGTCACTGTCAAAGAAGAACAGGTCTCCTCCTCTCTTTTACAAATGATCCAATTAAAGGAAACATGTTGGCTATAAAAGTCAAAATCAACAATGCACTATACACTGACAACCCATCCAACATACAAAATCAATAGTGCATTCTGCTGCCATCCAGCACAAAGAGACAGTAGCAACTTCCCCACCTCTTTAGTCAAATATGACACTGTATCAATCGATCAAAACTCAGTACTTATTGAGCAAGGCTACTGAAGAATGCAAACTGCATTGTACTTCTATACCTCCCTCCCTGCCCACGCTCATTTTATTTTGATAAATTTTAACTTAAAGGCATAATACCTGAGAATGTTCTGTTGGCACGTAGAATGTTTATTTGTATAATCACCATACAATTTGACATTGACTATATTTACAACAAGATTATAAAACACTGTAAGGTTAGAAATGCAAATGCCATTGAATCAAGAACTGTACTTTTAGTTCTGTCTCCACACCATGGCTTTGTCCAAGTCCTCCATTCAGTGTTACAAACAAGACATAAATGGCTCCAATTAGTCATCAGGCTTACACTAAAACTAAAAACAATCTGAAAGGGAACTGAACAAGGGCTGGATATGGAACAAATTGTGAGTTTGACAGAAGAAAAAAAAAAAATCCACAACTTAATATTTGGTATAGTGTGAAAAGGGCAGCAGAGATGAATCAGACTGTGACTCCATGTGCTCTGTCACCTTGAACAAATAAATTTTCTACTCTGGATCTTAGATTTCTATAAAAATTAAGGAATAGGCTTAATGGACAGTAGTAACTATAAAATGACTAAAGTTTTAGTACTCTAACACAGTGCTTTTTAAACATTTCCTTACCAAGAGCCACAGTCAAAATATATTTTTTATTATGACAGAGTGAATAACTGAAATGAATTTTATAAACAATATTTACCAGTATTATATGCAATATTCTCTAATGTTTTCTCTTCTATCCATTTTCATTTTCTTTATAAATGATGATCATGACTGCCAATAGATCACAACCCACAGCTTGAATATCATTGTTTTATGGGTCTTTGTTTTTCCTTCTCCCCTACTCCTCTCTTCCTCTCTTGTGTCTCCCTTCTTTCCTCCTTTCTTCCCTCCATTTAAGCATCTCAACCATACATTCCAAACTCTGATCCTTTGTATTTAGCTGAATTTGTATTTTCTCCAAATACTCTGTATTTCTCCATCCCATAAGGCTAGTGCAATACAAGGATCCTCATCTGGTGCTCAACAAATTCTTATTTAGTTAACTCCCCAACTCCTTAACCCCTTGAAGAACAAAAGTTATGTGAAAAAAAGGCATCTATTACCTACATTCTTGAAATTTGGGGGTAATATGCGGGGAATTGTATAGTTATTTAATATTTTTTACAATTTTCATAAAGTCAGAATGTGCCCAAAATATGCTTTTAAGTAAAAATAGGGATATAACATTTCATAGGAAGTATGAATTCAACTAATGAAACCATAAAAAAAGACTGGAAGGAAATGTGCTAATATAATAACAGTCTTTTTATCTCTTGATAGGAAGTTTATAAGCAATTCTCAAACTCATCTTTTATACATTACTCTGTTCTCCAAATTGTCTTCCTTAACATGTACTACTTTGATGATTAGAGAAATCTTTTTTTAAATTAATTAATTAATTTATTTTTTTATTTCATTCCTGAGAAAAAAAGACAGAGTGTGCTAGAAAATATTGTAAAATGATTTGGAGCAGTCTGTCAAATATACACTATGAGTATCTATTGATCGATTGAGCTACTGTTCGATCTACACACCTATCTATCTAAATGTATTTCCTTTCTGACAAAGAACTGGTGATATACTTAAAATGTATTTTTAGTCTCTGTTGTCTCTGTATTTCTTAAATAATCCAGGACTAAGGTCGTTTTGTTGCCAGTAATAGTATTTTTTTTTTCTATAACCCAAGGTCATCTAAAATGAATCAAAGCTTGACTGTTACCTGTTCCCTTTAACCAACTTGAATTTTAATGTGTATAAGTTATAGATACAGTGACTGCTATGAGCTATGGAGGGCTAAACAGGTGTCAGCCACTGTTTCCTTTTTATGCTTGTGATCTCATTTCATTTTTACCCACAACTATCCCAAGTAGGAGCTGCTATTTGTGTTGTGTTTTTACAGATGAGGGAACTGAGGACTGAAATATTAAATAGGTAACAGTTTTAAGTGGTGAAACCCTAAGATGAATTTGAGTGATCAAAACTTTAGAAAATGTTTGTTTTCTTATATTTAATTTGTTCTGATTAATTTTCAATGTTTATTGTACTTAATCTTCATGAATCAATGAAATCAGTACTACCATTATTGTAACTTTACGCATGAGAAAAGAGGTAAAGAAATGGCATAAGAGTAGGTAATAAAAAGTGAAACTTTTAATACGTACTTAGAAGTCCTCAATAAAAATTCACTCCTATTCATAAAAATTCTAACACATTGTTTAATTTTATCTTTCAAAATGTATTGATTCCCATAGAACTTAGAGAATTTTGTCTTTAAATATTCCCTTTCTTTTATGAAAACAAGGCTGGTGTAGGTATACTAATGACACTGCTTTCTTTTGGAAGACATTTAAGAAATAAATATTTAAAAAATATAAATAGGAAACAAAAATGCACTTCTTTCTCAGCATTTTATGCTTTCAACTATAAATTGGTAAATAGTACTCAATGCTAAGATATTGACAAGACATGAACAAATCAATCTGTTGAAACCGTGCAAAGGTGAAATGTAATAGGTTACTCCATCTTTTCTTCACAAGTCTGCCCAACTTCTCTCTCTACCACGAAGAGTCCCCTGGTTAGTAGCATAGTATTAATATTATCTTACTCTGTCTCCCTCAGGATTTCATAGTATTCCACCTAAATTTTTTTATCAGTAGTATTGTCTTATTCAAAAGGCTTCAAGGACTCTCCATTGGCAAGAAGCAAAGTTAAAATGCCCTAAATCAGTATGCAAGACCTTCTATAAAGGAGCCCTAATTAGCTTTTTCAATCTGATTTACCACATCTCTTTGAGGGTAGAGAAGTTACTCTGTATATACTTCTCTGCTTAGCATAGTGAAGAGATTAATAAAATTTTAGAGCCAGAAAAGACTTTAAGGCTCATCTCTCCAAATCAGGTCATTTAAAATAAAATACTGGTGCTAGAGTGTTCTAGGTCATAGAGAAGGTTAACAGTCAAGATGTTAACAGAACCTTTTCTTTTAGCTCTTAAACATGCAATTTGCTCAAGAAATATTTGTTGAATTAGTTGTATTATTGACCATATGTTTGGATGCATTTTGTGACCTGGTAGGAACTGCAATGTTTGATGTCAGTGGATGGAATGAGCCAAGACAAGAAATGTGTGCAGACGTTGAGCCATTCAATATCAGTAAAATGCAATGACAGATTCTTCTGAAGACCCTTAGTTGGAGAAAGTGCAGAAAAAATGTTTCCTGAATCCCAACTTCCACAGAATATGCCCATCAGCACACTCCTAATGAAATAAAGCCCATTTCTAAAAATTTCTCATCTCACTTTCTGTTTAAGGTCATTGATGAAAACTGGGATCCAAATTAGTAGAATTAGAAGAGCTCTTAGAGATAAGCTTTTGGTCCAGCCACTTCATTTTGAGTGAGGAAACTGAAGTCTAACAGTTTAGGATATGTGTAATATAAGCCCTGACATTTGTTGTTGTTGTTTTCTTTTCTGTAATGCAAGTTCCTGACATAAACATTGATTGCTGAAAGGGCTGGCATCCACTTCAAAGACGACTGTCTCAATAAATACATGGCCAGACACAGGAAGAGACAAAGAGCCAGGCACTCCCAGTTGAGGTTCCTTTGTTGTAGAGATCTTGGCACATTTCAATAACTGTCCATTTCAGTCCCTTGTTTTTTGTTTTCCTATGCTTTAAATTTCTGCTCTTATGTTTTAAATTTACCAATAAAGGGTAAGTCCATGAAATCCTAGGTCCCCACCCTGGACCCCAATAAAAGAAGAACCCCAGGCCTATGTACTCTCTCTCTGTCTCTAATGGTGACCTTGCTGTGTGGCCCCAGGTGTTCTATGTAATTTCCAAGCTTTGTAAGTAATAAATCTTTTTTTTTTTTAAGTTTTCAAATGGTTATCACTGAAGTGTGTCTTGCAATCATCATAAGAACCACAAGGTCTGGTTCAGCTTCAACATTGGTGATTGATAGGCTGAGACCAGCACAAAACAATATGATATACAAGGAATCTTCAATCAAAAATCCATGAGTGATTTCAGCAGTGTTTTAAAACTCTATCCACAACTTTCTGGGTACCATAAGCATTCTCTTTGGTCTGCCTCTTACAGCTAGAAAAAGACTAACAGGTCAAGCTCCAGGTCCCTCATTTACACATGCAGCAATAGGTTTATCTGTTCTGAGCATGGGCGTTCTGGATCAGATTCCCCAGAAGAAAAACAGGCTGCTGTTTGAAACCATTGATCTCTGGGCAAGTAACGCAGAAAAGTAGCATAAGAGATGGGATAGACTCCATATGTTCTTCGCCTCTCTGTTGGTGTTTCTGTCTCACCAATATAGAGCTCCTACACTTTAGTTATGGATTATCAGGAGTGGGAATGCTAAGGAATTTAATGATGTACTGAGGATAAATTTTTTTAATCCATTTTTAAAACGGACCTTTCATAGTCAAAACAGTCAACTTAGGAGGTTATACTAATATTTTAGTCATCTAAGCATTTCTGGAACCACTTTTGGGAATTGCCTTCAAAACCCAAAGCACATTGTTTCAACTATTCCCAATCATGGAAAAATTGTGTCCTTTGAAAATGGTTTTGGTTTTTCACAATTAAAATGATAATTAGAATCAAGTATGATAGATAAGTGTGAAATCAAAAGTTAGGAAAAAAGGAATGAGAGGTGTGTTTCTGGGAGTAAACTAAAAAGAAATACCAAGAAATATTTACATTCTGGCTTATGGAACTGAATAGGTGTTGTCTCTTGACAGTACCAAATTGAAAGTCCAACATCAATTTGGGTACAAGAAATGCCTTGGTTTTGGGGAGACTCCAATTAGAGCCAAAGAGACATGGTTTGAAATTCCGTTTACACTATTTCTGATTCTTGGGACCTTGAATTTAACCAATCTGCAGTTGATTTCCTCACCCTACTGCAGGCTCTTCAGGTAGAAAAGAAATGCTTTGTATGAAGCAGCAACTCAGTTTTAGTCATGATATGCACTCATAAATGGTAGACATTATCATTATCCTTGATATTAAGAAACATTTGTTCAGATTATTTATAGTTTGTAGTCACATTGTTAATAGGCTGTGTTCTCCATGAAAAAAAGGATATATATATATATATATATATATACATATGTATATATACATGTTTTTTTTTTCAAAATCCATGAGATAAACGCCTGATCTTAGTCAAAATTTCAGATAGATTTTGAAAGATACCTCCTCCCTTCCCAGCACCTCTTTTCTGTGCTGCCTCCCTCACAGCTTTGTGTGACATGTACCTTCCTGAAGATATTAACATGTTCTTTTTAAAATGAATCCTCTCTTTTTATAGCTAGGAGACTGAGGCACAGAGAGGCTCTCTGCTTTCTGCAAGACCACACCCAAGTTAGCTCCTGTCTGTAACATCAAGGTCTTCTGACACCAAATCAAAGGTTTTGCCACTCTACCACCTGCTTCTTATCCTACCAAGTTATTAAAAGGAAAGAATTAACATACACTAAATGCCATCTTTATCTAATTAACTAAATCTATTTCATTTTCACACCCACAGCCCTAATATTAGGTATTATAATAGTCTCACTTGACACATGAGAATACTTAAGTTCAGAAAGGTTAAGAAACTGGTCCAAAGCTATACAGTGGGGAAGCAGTAAAACTGGGTTTACACCAAATGTTCCTAAAACAAAACACAAATTCCATGCTCATTCACCATAGAGATAACAAAGCACAGAGGGTCAGGCTTTAAGATGCTCTACGACACTTGGTAGAAATGCTATGAAACATGTGAATCATGTGAATTAAAATTTGGTGGTGGGAGAGCATCCCCTCCCCATCTCCATTGCTCATATCACAGTCTCAGGTGTAAGAGATGTGAAATCATGTCCTTTTCCTATAAAAAAACAAACTTCTTCCTGGTCATTGCTGAACTAGATCTACAGTCATGACCTAAAGTGTAGACAATCTTTTGAATTTTGTAGTGGCTCTGAGTTGAATGAGCTCTTCAGCCATACAATTGTATAAATGAATAATATGTATTAATTTCCTTTTTCTTTTCAGGCTTGGCCCTGTGTGCCTATAGTCTGAAGTTTTGAACCATTTACCTGTATGCTTTTCCAGGGCACCAGTGGGTGAGTCCTTCATTTTCTTTCTTTCTTTCTTTTATTTATTTTTTTCTGAGTATTTCTTTTTCTTTGTACTCGTATACAATACTTAGTCACAACCTCATTGCACACAAGTGTACTCCTAGTCAAATTCATTGCCAAGTGATAAAGTCTAAGTAGTTCAGAATAGTGCTGCCCTAATGCTCAAAATTGGCTATGTGAAGACTGGGAGACTATTTGATATGAAAAGGTCATTGAAGCTTGTAAACAGATGTATGTCCCATCACATTAAGAATTTTCTGCAAGTCATCTCTAAGTTCAGTATCATTTTCTCAATTTCAATTCTGAATGCACCTCCCCTCATACACTGAGGAAGAGAGATATTATGCCAATATCCCTGGTGGAATATTGGAGTGTTGGAGTTGAGATTTCAGTGTGACAAAGTAAAATATTGAAGAGATTTCTTTCTCTTAAATACGCAGGTTTTTTTCCCCAGGATTGTGCCTCTCTGGATGCTTCCATGAATCTATTACAGTCACAATATTCTGGAGCAGCCTCTCTCCTGTAAGAGCCATTACATCAATGGCCAGTGTGTCATGCCAACTCTGCTCTACCTTTTACTCTTGGAGTGGTTTTCCTTTTGTCATCCAGTTTTGCTTTTATTCTGCACCAGAAGTCACATACATGGAGGAGCCAAGGAGAGCCCAGTAGGCTGTTAATGCAGAGCCTTAAAGACGTAAACAAGAATTAAATTTGCCTATCATCTCCCACTCTCAAGTATAGGCTTCAGGTGGCCACTGAAAGATTTGGGATTTGAGGATCTGGTCCAATATTTTTCCATCTCAGTACAGCTCATATTTGTTTAAAATGTGTTTGAACCTCCTTAATAAAAACACATGGGGAAGACACTTTTCCATAAGGGGAACTTTATAAATGTCCCTTGGTTTAACCAACAGTATTAAAGAGTCAAGATTATAAACCAACTAACAAAGTGCTGACATTTCAAAGCACTTTTTATATCCCAGCCTAATGCTAGGTGCTCTGAAATGCAATAGAAACATATGAGTAATCAGGTCACAAAGCTTACAATTAGCCAACATAAATGGTATTTGGCTTACTTTTCCAATGGAAAAAAAAAATCCTAACTTCAGCTATTAAATAAAAGGAGAGGATTCATTTCAGATTCATTTTCTCTCAGCCTGTATATTAATATCTAGATTTCCCTGATAGTATCTAGGCATAAAAGTTATGTTTCCAATCTTTCATTTAGATGAAAAATATTCTCGATTGCCTGCTACACACTAAGGGCTAAGTAAATGCTCTTCAGCATTCCTTTAAAAAAATAATAACCCACGCTTATTTGGATGATTTTCTCTACTGTGGCTCAGGCGAAAGCAATACTGGGGCTGAGGCAACATTGTTAACCACACAAATGACCTTCTAATTGCAAAGACTTCCTGTCTCAACTGGGATATCACATCTAAAATCATATCCCAGTAATTTATTCTCTCCACTCCCTTAAGAGCTGGCTTGAGGTCAATGCCATCATGTGAGAGACAGCTTCTCTCTTTCTACAGTAAACTATTTTCTTTTATTCTTTCATTCCTGCTCCTCCTCCTTTACTAATCTGTTCTAAAAAGAATTTCACATCAGACATGGTCAAATGTTGATGATTTT
This sequence comes from Neophocaena asiaeorientalis asiaeorientalis, assembly GCF_003031525.2. Classification (NCBI taxonomy): domain Eukaryota; kingdom Metazoa; phylum Chordata; class Mammalia; order Artiodactyla; family Phocoenidae; genus Neophocaena; species Neophocaena asiaeorientalis. The sequence continues at coordinate 461,691 of NW_020172268.1, read as the reverse complement.
ATCTCCTCCAAAAGACTCTCTCTGGAGACAGTTAACCAACATTTACAGGGTAAGTTCCCACAAGGTCACAGAAATGGCCTGTTAGTTCAGGACCAACCACCCCAAACCCAGACCATGGAACACAGAACTGCAAGAGAAATAGCTGCCAAGAAATTGCAAAAGAGCAAATGATGGCAAATTAGTTTGCCTTTTCCCTTCTCTAGACTACAGTCTTCTCATCATTAAGTTGAGGATTTGGAATAGAAGTCACAAGTCCCTCCAGTCTAGTAAAGAAGGAATGTGCAGTCCTCAATAGGCTGCCAAGGCAGCATGTTGGTTCAGAGATCTGATCCATCTAGTTGGAAGTTTCCACCCTGCTGGCCTATGACCTTTGGGTAGTTGGGAAGATCCTTAGTTTCTAAGCCTCGCTTTTCCCATATAAGAAGAAAAAAAAATTGTAAGACTAAATGCAGAAGCAAATTCCTATCTCACTACAAATACTCAATTAATGTAAATAATATTATTTAAAAAATTAAAAAGTAGAGGACACCAGGGATTGTCTCTTGTCATGTAGCAGAGTTTTCCCTTTCTGCCTGACTTCCTATTCTCTCTGGCAGTTCACAGTACACTAATGTTGCATTAGGGAGACGCAGAACATATGTAAAACTTACAGGAAAAGACCTCCTAGCCTGCAGCAATCACCATTTTGAGCCATCAGAGTGGCCTCCAGCTCCATATCCCAGGCATATTTAAGGAAATCATAAATTTCTTAAACATGACTTTGCTCATGCCATTCCTATACCCCCCCAAATCTTTCCACAGCTTTTATTTCTCACCTGTATAGTTGATATTTTTCTGCCTGTCTCGGGGTTCTCCATGGTCTGGTTCATGCCATTTGTCCACTCTGCACCTCTCCTGTCAAATAGAAATCTTCTCCCTCTCCTCCAGAAACCTCTACTCCATAATTATTTTTCATCTCATGTCTTCATTCACATTGTTTCCTTCTTTAGGCATGCTCTCTTTTTCTTCCTTTTTCCTTTCCATACTGCCAATCTTTAAATACCTATCTTATTTTTCACCTCTTCTTTAAGGCTTTTCAAGTTTTTCCTGAAGTTATTCTCCAAATCAGAGTTGCAAACTTTTTCTGTAAAGGGACAGATAGCAAATATTTTAGGGTAGTGGGGGAAATATCTCTGTGGCAGTTACTCAACACTGGTTTTAGTACAAAAGCAACCACAAGCAATATATAAATGCATGGGTGTGTCTGTGTTCCAGCAAAACTTTATTTACAAAAACATATAAGTGGAATCATACAGTATTTGTACTTTTGTGACTGGCTTATTTAACTTAGTGTAATGTCCTCAAAGTTCATCCATGTAGTGGCCTGTGTCAAAATTTCCTTCTTTTTTATGGCTGAATAACATCTCATTGTATGTATATACCACTCTTTGCTTATCCACTCATCTGTCGATGGGCATTTATGTTACTTCCGTGATTTAGCTATTGTGAATAATTCTGCTATAAACATTGGTGTAAAGTATGTCTTCAAGACCCTGCTTTCAGTTGTTTGGGGTATATATTCAGAAGCGTAATTACTGTATCATATGGTAATTTAAATTTTTCGAGGAACCATCATACCGTCTACCACAGCAGCTGTACCATTTCTTATTTCTACCAAATTTCTCAACATTCTCACCAACATTTCTTATTTTATTTTAGTTTTTAGATAGTAGCCATCTTAATGGGTGTAGGGTGGAATCTAATTGTGTTTTTTATTTGCATTCCCCTAATGATAAGTGATGGGCATCTTTTTAAGTGCTTATTGGTCATTTTCCATCTTATTTGGAGAAATGTCTACTTAAGTCTTTTGCCCATTTTTCATTCATATTTTGTTTTTTGTTGTTATTATTGAGTTTTAGAAGTACTCGATATATTCTGTATACTAGTCCTTATTAGATGTATTATTTGCAAATGCTTTCTCCATTCCATGTGTTGCCTTTTCAGTATAGTGATAATTCCTTAGATACAAAAAGCTTTTAATTTCCATGAAGTTCATTTTATCTATTTTGTTGTTGTTGTTGTCTGTGCCTTTGGTGTCATATCCAAGAAATCATTGTAAAATCCAACATCATGAAGATTTTGCAGTATGTAATCTTCTAAGAGTTTTATTTAATCTGTGAATACCATACTGTATATTCTGGAAAATGTCCCATGTTATCTTAAGATGAATGTATATTCAGTTTTTGGGTAAAGTCTTCTGTATATACTTCTATTAGATCAAGTTAAATTTTTTGATTGATTGAGTCCTCTGTTTCCTTGCTTATCTTCTGATTGCTAAATCCATTATTGAGGGGGGAATATTGAATTACCCAATTGTTATTGTAGAATTATGTTTCTCCATAAATCATGTCAATTTTTGTTTCATATATTTTGATGGCGTTATATTTTGGTGCTTCATATATTTTTGGTTTAGGTACATAAATATTTATAATTGTTATATATTCTTGATGTATTATACATTTTACTAATATATAAGGTTATTCTTTGTCTTTTATAATTTCTTTTGATTTAAAGCCTATTGTTAAATTATTAAAGCCAACCCCAGCTCTCTTTTGGTTATTATTTGTTTAGAGTTACTCTTCTATCCTTTAATTTTCAACTTATTTGTATATTTCAATCTAAACCAAGTCTCTTGTAAACAACATAGAGTTGGATCTTTATTTTTTTTCAATCTTTTCTGACAATCTCTGTCAGATTGAATAGTTTAAACCATTTACATTTAAAGTAATTACTGATAAGAAGAAACTTACTTATGTTACTTTACTATTATTTGTTTTCTATACAAAAAGCTTTTTGTTTAACATTTCCTGCATTACTATCTCCTTGCAACCATTTTAGTTATTGACATCAAAAAATTACATTTGTATACATTGTGTGTCCAAAAAGCATTAACTAGTAATTGTTGCTTAATATGTCTTTTAAGTTATGTAGAAAACAGAATGAGAATTTACAGGCCCAGTTTCAATAATATTAACTTTTAGACTAATAATTGTGTTTTTAAAAGAACATATTTTTCCCTTAGATAATGTAGAAAACAAAAAGTGGATTTACAAACAATTGGTACAATAATACTGGCTTTTATAGTTGTGCATCTATTTATCTTTACTAAGATTTTAAAAATATTTTCAAGTGACTGAGGTGCTGTCTAATATCCTTTCATCTTAACCTGATCTTAACCTGCTAGACTTCCTTTAGCTTTCCTTATAGGACAGGTCTAGAGGTAACAAACACCCTTAGCTTTTGTTTATCTGGAAATGTCTTAATATATCTCTCACTTGTGAAACAGTATTTTTATATGTAGGACTGACAATTTCTTTTAGCATTTTAAATATATCAGTCCACTCTCTTCTGGCCTCCAGTGTTTCTGGTGAGAAATTTGCTGATAATCTTATTGGGGATCCCGTGTATGTGATAAGTCACTTCTCCCTTGCTGCTTTCAAGATTGTCTCTTCATCTTTGTCTTTTCAAAGTTTAATTATAATATGGCTCAGTGTGTATCTCTTTAAGTTAATCCTAATTGGAGTTCATTAAATATTCAGATATTTTTATTTGTCATTCCAACTTAGGAAATTTTCAGCAATTATTTCTTAAAATTCTCTCTGCACCTTTCTCTCTCTATTCTCCTTCTGGACTCCCATGAATATATTGGACCATTTGATGTCATCCCCTAAGTGCCTTTTTCTGTGTTCATTTTTTTTCCATCTTTTTTTTTTTCAGCTCCTCAGTCTCAATAATTTCAAATGTCTTATCTTTAAGTTCACTGATATCTTCTTCTGCTTGTTTAAATCCACTTTTGTCTCCCTCTAGTGATTTTCTTTTTCATTTCAGTTATTATATATATATTTTAGCTCTAGAATTTATTTCTGGTTTCCTTTTAGGTTTTCTGTCTCTATTAATATTTCTACTTTGCTTACACATCATTTTTTGACTTTTCCATATCTTACTTTAGTTCTGTGAGCATCTTTAAGACAGATGTTTTAAAGACATTGTCTAATAGAGCCACCATTTGGTCTTTCTCAGGGACATTTTCTGTTGTTGTTGTATTTGTCCTTCGAATGGGCCATAATTCCCTATTTCTTTTGTATGTTTGGTATTTTTTTCTGTTGAAAGCTGAGAAATTAAATCTAATAATATAGTAACTCTGGTAATCATATTCTCCCCCTTCTCCAGTATTTGTTGTTTGGTTTGGTTTGTTTTATTTGTTTTTATGGTTGTAGGCTGTCTCCATACAGAGGATTAGCAAGGGGTGTAAATTTAAAGTCTTCTCAGGTCTTTTCTGAGCCCACACCTTCCCCTGCATATGTGAAGTATTGTCTAACTTTCCTCATATATGTGGCTGTTTTTGAATGTTCCATTCTTCAATGTCTAGCTCCCAAAAAGGGGAAAAAGGTAAAAATGAAGGAGGGGAAAAATGTACCAGCTCTTTAAATCCCTTTGAAATTGCTTCAGTCCAAGGAGGAGGAGATTGCAACAGCGGGAATGAGTGTAACAATGATTGCCTGTTTCTGTGTCTGTACCTCTGTGATCAGAAGCATCAACCAGTGATCAGAACACAAATCCCTGATATTTGCAGGACAGTTTCTTATTGACCACCCTGGCTCCTGTAAGCTGTGTGTATGTTGATCTAGGAACACATGCACAGCTGCCTGCCATGTGCTGGGGGTGGGGAATGGGTGGTTTATTCTGAACTAACAGTTTAAATTGATTAAAAATAACCACTATTAACCACTGGAGGTTTCCCCTGGAAGTTGAAAGGCTTCAATAGATTCCAGATTTCCAAAGTAATTTCATAAGACAGATGTTGCCTGTGCAATTGTGTAGGTGATGAGACAGATTTCTGATGCTTCCTATTCCACCATCTTCCCAGAATCTTCTAAAGCCTTAAGCTTTTATCAGAAAGAAACATGTTAAACTTTAGACATTGACCTGAATAGGAACAATTGAATGTCTTCATTAGCTTATATCCTCTGTAGGGACTTCAGAAAACTAAAGGCTATTGCCTCTCTACCTTCAAAAATTAAGACTGAGATTAAGCAAATTACATAATTCTGTTGGGGAGGTAACTTCAAGAAATTCCAAGGAATCCAATGCAAACATTAGAGGTTTAATATTTTACCAATAGGACATCATTGCATTGGATTGACCACAAAGTTCCTTTGGTTTTTAAGTAAAAATAAAAGACACATTTTTTATTTTCACGAAGAACTTTACTGAACAACATATTCACCCTTTTGTTCCACTACCTTCTGCCATTTTTCCAGCAACTTCATAATTCCATCTTCCCAAAACGTTTTATCTTTTTGAACAAAGCACTGTTCCAGGTGCCTTTTACAGTCTTCCAGGGAATTGAATTTTTTTTCCATTAAGAGAATTTTGTAAAGACTGAAATAAATGGAAATCTGAAGGTGCAATGTCTGATGAATACAGAAGATGAATCAAAACTTCCCAGCCAATCTGTAACTGTTTTTGCCTGGTCATTAAAGAAACATGTGGTCTTGCATTATCCTGACAGAAGATTATGCATTTTCTGTTGACTAATTCCGGATGGATTTCGTGGAGTGCTGCTTTCAGTTGGTCTAATACTTGTTGGAATTAATCATTTGGTTCTCTTGAAGGAGCTCATAATAGTGGACTCCCATCCAATCCCACCATATACACAACATCACCTTCTTTGGGTGAAGACTGGCCTTTGGTGTGGTTGGTGGTGGTTTGTTTTGTTTGCCCCACGAATTCTTCCTTTCTGCATTATTGTACAGTATGTACTTTTGATCACCTATCACAATTTATTTTAAAAATGGAACATTTTTATTATGTTTCAGTAGAAAATCGCATGCTGAAATACGGTCCAGAAGGTTTTTTCTTTCTGCTTAACTTATGTGAAACATAAACACAAAGCGATTAACATAAGAAAGCTGGTGCAAATGATTTTCAGAACTTGATTTGGATACTTTGAGTATGTTGGCAATTTCCCGTGTGGTATAACGTTGGTTGATTTAATTTAATATCTCAATTTGATCACTGTCAACTTCAACTGGTCTACCTGACCATGTAGCATTATCCAGTGAGAAATCTCCAGCATGAAACTTTGCAAAACACTTTTGACATGCTTGATCAATCACAGCACCCTCTCCATACACTACACAAATCTTATTTTGCATTTCAGTTGTGTTTTTATCTTTCTTGAAAATATAAAGCATAATATGATTGATTTTTTCCCAATCTTCAATATTAAAATGGCCACACAAAAATTCACCAATTTTGATTTTTTTTTTTAATGCACGCTGATAGACAGCTGCCACAATACATTTAACAAAATTGTTTCAAATGAAGTTCATGACAGCTAAGCACTACTGGAGCCATGTTATGGAAAAAAATGAATTAACATTTTTGTCAACCTAATATTTCACATAGTAAGTAATAAAATGACGAATATTTAATTTACATTCACTTGAGCTATGCACTCACATTTTTTCAAAATAAGGAATGTGATGTTTCTTTGGGGTCTGGCAGTAGAAAAATGGAAATCTCTCCCAGAGATCAGAGATTCTTGTTTTGTTTTGTTTTGTTTTTAATTTTAAAGGGGCCTTTCTAAACCAATGTTCACAAATCACTACCACTTGCTTTGGCAAGTCAGTGTTGACATAATGGGCAGAGAAGGGGATTTAAAGTGGGGACAGGATGGGGAACTGAAGGGAAAGGTAAAAGACCTAAGAAAATTAACTATGTTCTTTCTTAAATTTAACCAATAAAGAGTCTTAAGTTACATTGTTTCAGATATACAAGAGAGAAAGATTCTCATCAGACACTCTCTTCTCCAGTCCTCTGATTTCTGTGAACGCTCAACAGTATTTTGTGTTACTTCAGTTGCAACAGTAACCAAAATTTCAGCAATCTGAAAAAAATTTGAGCATTCTTAAATTAATGTCGTGATGCCTTTAAATAGCCCTCATTTTTTTCTCTATTATATTTTTTTAACCCAAACATCACAGTTTGACTCTTAGTGATGCATGCTTGATGTTACAAACATGAGTTTTTGTGTAATGATAAAATACCCTCAGGGTCTGTTATAGAGAAAGGGGCTGGCTGTCCCCACATACTCCATGAGATGAACAGTTTTACTTTAGGGTAATTTGGTCCTGTATTGTACTCCTTTACAAATGTTAGGCTTCCCACTACTAATTCAGTTTTGTTTTTTGTTTGTTTGTTAGTTTTTTCTCTTCTGGCTAATAGCTTATACCATCCTGTACCTCCTTAGCCTTCTGGCTAACCATTAACCTCTAATAGGCTTTGATAAACACATGAGATATCCAAGATAGTTACCTTGTTAGTTTAACAAAATTAAGTAGATATAAGTGAAAGTTTGATTTTTAATACATAGTGTTTATGATTATTAGTATATTTGATTATATTTTTATTGTTAAAACTTCAGAATACATAATTCATAAATAATTGAGATGATTCGTATAAAGGAGAGAGAGAAAAAAATTAATTTGACTACATTTCCCTTGTATATACCCTATTGTTCCCCTATTTGTCCTTTTTCTGCCTCAGTTTCCTTCTGCAGTGCATTATGTTTCACATGCTACCTGAGGTCCTCATATTATGCAGTGAAAAAACAAGTAGATATTTGGCTTATAGACATAATTATTTGTGAAACAAAAACAAGTACAAATAATGTCATTAAAAGGAGAATGACGAATGGCTAAACATCGAGTCTTCACTTGAGTCTGATTAAAATAGCCTGTGTGACTTCAAACAAGATATTTCACTTCTCTGAGATTCATTTTTTCTGTATCTAGAGTGAAAGGCTGAATCATCTCTAAGGTCCCTTCCAGTGCTAATATTCAAGGATTCTACTCTTTGAGATATAATCTTCCTTCTTATGTGAAATCCTCCAAAAGCATCAAAGAATAATTAAGACCACAGAGTGATGCACATTCCAACTTTATAAGTCACATCAGATAAATTTTGAGGTTCATCTCCCAGATCTTGACAGGCTGGAAAGCTTTATGGATGGGAAACAGTATCAGTGTGGGGATGGCATCACAGATTTCTTTTGCTGCACTAAACAACTCCGCTCACTGGGAAACCTAGTCTTGTCAAAGCAAATATTGGCCGCTCACCGGCCAGAGCACATCCACAGAGAAGGTGGCACATCCACAGACACGCATTAGATGAGCACCAGAATAAAAACTTTCCCAAGCCACAGACCTTTGGAAATGCAGAAGAAATTCCACTGACCTCTTTTTCTTCCATCTGCAGAAATGCTGCCTTGTTCCATTGTGATTCTGTGTGCAAACTGGGGCCACAAAGAAGTATAGCAATACCACCAGGAGTGCCTCTCTCCCTACATGACCAACTTGATTAAAACTGAAGCTCACGTCCAGGGCTATCTGAGACCAAGGCCTTCAGGGATCTCCAGACAAGTAAGGATCAGCGGGGCTGGGGCAGAGGCACTTCCTACAGCTCAGAGTGCTTGTTGTCCCAGGTGAGCAAGGGAAGTGGGGTTTTCTCCAAGACATAGGATCCAGGTGGCCAAAGCCCAGGCTTGCAAGATTCCCACAGTTCATGCTCCTTGTCAATGAAAACTTGAGGCAATGATGGAGGACAGACAGACGCGGCTAAATATCTCTCACATTTATGAGCCGTATGTTCTTCTGCAAGTTACTGAACTTGGTGCTTCATCTGAAAAATACTCATAACATTTTTTCATTGACATTAGGCTGGAGACAATATAAGATAACACCTAACAAACTCTGGGTACAGTGTTTAGGGTACAGTTGTTCTGTATACTGATGAATGCAGGAATTAATTTTGCTGTGCCTCAGTATATTTATTTCTAAGTTGGAGATAATAATAGGAAATACCTCCTAAGGTTTTGCGGAAGACTAACTAAGTCAACCTTTACAAAGTGTTTAGATCAATGTCTGGCACGTTGTAAAATCTCTGTAATATCAGCTATCATCACTACTGAGATCATGGTGGTGACCTCCTTTGTCAGAGGCAGTCTAGAAATCCAGCCTAAAATCATGAGTTTTGACACAGCTTGGTTTATAGATGATAGATGAAAGATGGACCTCTACTTTCTCATCTCCAGAAGCACACAATATACATACCTCCTGAGGCAGGAGAGTACAGGGAATAAGAGTCTGTCCTCTGGATTCATAGACTCTTGGTTAAAACCCTGGCTCCAACATTTATTTGTTGTATGCCTTTAGGTGAGTTTTTCAATCTCTTCGTGCCCCAGTTTCTTAATGGGTAAAGTGGGGTATTATGTTAGTCTGTGCCTCTTGGGGTTGCCATGAGAATTAAATTATGTGTTAGAATGTTTTTAGCTTCAGGTTTCAGGGATCTGGCTCATAGCCTTAAATCATGAGTAACACTGGTACCTGAAATGTAGTTGGGTGTATGTTTCATGCCTGCTATAACAAGAGCTCTGTTCCATTTTTCTGTGCTCTGATGCATCTCACTGATATGTATGGGTTTTACCACACACTGTCTTCTTCTCTCATCACCAATCAGCATACATTCCCATTCATCTCCTCTAAAAAAGAGAGGCAAGCCTCTCTTGTTTTCCTCTGACAGCAAAACATTTTTTGCTGGAAGCTTCCAAATGTGACCTCCTTCTTATTATTGATTCAAATTAGCTTAGGCCTTTGCATCATCAAACCAATTACTGGCAAGGTTGAAAAGGGAGTACAGGCTTCCCCTGCTTTCTGAAAGTAGAGTGTTCCTATGAAATCTTTCATAAGCTGAAATGGTGTAAAGGGAAGAAGCAATTACTTTGTGACACATCTTGCTAATGCAGGTACAAAATAAATCCAGCACAGATGCTCACACATGTAGTTCAAAGTTATGGCAGCCTGATGCTGAGATTCTGGGTGTAGTTCCGGGGAAGAGGCTTGGTGGTACCACTCCCTGTGCTCGGGTTGCCCCCTGCATCTATAATGGCTCACTGAATACCAAAGCTGAATGCTATTTTAACTTTTCATCTTTTTTTTTTTTTCATAAAAGTGAAAATCCTATTCTGATTTCTATCAGCTAATGAAATCCGTTACTCTTGTAGGTCTTTTGCAAAAATGAAGTGGTGAACTTTCGAAAAGTAGAGGATGTGATATCCTGATCAGTTTAGGCTACTCATCTCAGCAGGAGGCTACATCCATGTCCAGTACAAATAGGGGTCTATTTAGGACTGGAACTGGAGTATCTAAAGATGTGATGGCATTAACATGATTCCTTTTATTTAATATATTTATTGGGAAATTAATTGACAGCATATTAAAAGCATAAATCACAAGGCTTGGCAATACTAAGTACTTAAAAAATGGAAGCTACCACCATGTAATTAGTTCCCATCCCTAATCAAAGAACCCATCCAATCTACCTGGGCCAGCATACTCAGTGCTCATTCCCACCACATCTCTTTGCACCTGCTGTGCCTGATGCCTGCAATCCAATCCTCCTAAGTTTAACCCATCACCCAAACTTTAGCATCCATCTCCAAAATCATTTTTATGCTTCTTTTTCTGACATCCCCAAATGAAGAGGATCTCTTTCTTTTCTACAAACTCTGATAGCATCTCCTCTAATATATACACTTTCTTTTCTGAAAGATGCCACAACATTTATAAAATAAATTAATAGTCTCATCTTTCCAAGAATTACTAAGACACTGGAAGGTAGAGATAGAGTTTTTATATGTTCTTCCAAAGTGTCTGACCCAATGCAGTGCAACTAAAGGGTACTCAATGAACAATAGCTAGCTGATTGCTATAGATGACCAAGTAGACTCTGGAAAGGAAAGCCTTTTACTTTGCTTCACTTTTTAAAGAATAAAAGGGTAGCAACACAAAAACAAATGCACTCATGGAGATTTTTTTTTTTTCTCACAAAGAGACCTTTGGCATTGCCAGCTCTTCATCAAAGGATAATTTTTGCTCTTAAGAAAATCTACGAACAGAGAAAAGGTTAAGTTTAGGGAGTCAGGAGTGGCACTGGAAATGAAAAATGTTTCGTCAGGTGCCCCAAAACTAGTGTGAATGTTTTCTTATCCACATCCCTGAAATATAAGGACAGTTTATCTCCTCTCAGAAAAGCAGACATGCTCACTCCACATTCATTTTATCATCTGAACACTCCCAATCCTTCCTACTCACATCATCCATGGTTCCATGGACTGCAGGTCAAGGGCAGAGGTATAGGGTGAGTTCTAGGTATGGTCCTCTGACCATAAAGGACAAGTCACTTCCCATAGATCCTTGATAGACACAAGACAGGTGGGGTCTGACAGGTAACCTCCTAGTTCCTTGCTAGCACCTATGAACTAAAATCCAAACTTTGACATGCCGTTTAATTGTACTCCATCTGAAGTGTGACTCCTTACTTCCTATTGCCTTTTCCACTGTGTTCAAACTCTGCTTTCATCTCTTCTCCAAGTATTGCTTCTACTCTCTGCTTAAGTTTTTGTTTCTAGATCCCTCTGACTGGAATGCTTCTCCTCCACCCCTCCAACTGCAAGACCTAGCTACAGTCATTCTCTGTCTCATAAGTCATTCTTTTCTTCCTCTTCTTGACACCCTCAACTCAGCTAACCCTGTCCTTATCATCCCTCTCTTTGGAGAATACCATTCATTCAGCCCTTGGTAATATAAACTGGTATGGTTTTTCCTACTACTTCATGTGTGTTTGTCATTTCTCATCATATTTATGGGGGTGAATTGGGGGCTGGGATTGTCTGACTCCCTTTAGTCTTTCCACAGTATTCAGCACCTCTCCCTCTCCAACCCACACTCAGAACAGAGAATTTGACTATAAAACTCATGCATGTTTGGTGAATTTCAAGTTATTACAGTGAATTACAATCCACTCTGGACATGTCTGAGCATAATGTTCTTTTTCAGAGTTTATCTCTCTTGCTTGGTGTCAAGTTATGGTAGCAATAGGAATGCCTCTACTCTTTGCTCAATACCACACCAGAGACAAAAAGAATGGTCTCTCTTTAATGAAGAAACAGTAAAGTTGGTCATATCAAGGGGTAGTGTAAGAGGGAGTGGGGTGGAGAGTTCAAAATTCTGTACTTGAATAGTCCATCCTCTTCTCGCCTTCTGGGTCATGAATTCCAGTGTCCCTGGACCATTTCCAGCTCTTGATAAAATAGTTCACCCACATTACAGCAGCTCTGCTTGGTTCTGCTTAAGTCAGGACACAGAGAGGTACAGGGGAACCATATAAAATTGATTATTAAGCAGAGGGCATTGCTTATATACATTTATAATTTATAATAGCTATTAATGATCTCTGTAATGTATAGTAAATATAAATATATAATAACACAAGCTAGTGTTCCCAGAAAGCTTTGGTTTACAATACATATTAAAACTTATTCCAAAAAAAATAACAAGTTACAAAGATACCAATAACCCCTCCAAAATATCATCTCACTTCTTTGGTCCTCTTTACAACACAACTAAACATACTGACTTAGTGCTCTGTTCTGGGTTGCTGGTAGAATAATGCTGGTGGAGCAAGGGCATGAGGAGGAGCTCTGATAGACCGTGGTTATTTTTTTTTCCAACAAAATAAATGCACAATAAGGGTACACTCCTCTGAGCACTGATCTCATTGTTCTTCTCTCTGGAATACACCATAGTTCAAGTTATTTCTGCTCAGATAACTATCCATATATTCATGTATTTTTTCTTTATCCAAATTACCTGAATCTATATATTAAACTGAAAACTGAGGGTCAAAATCAGGCAAGCGTCCTTCACCGGCTCTTGTGGTAATCCTAAATTCCTATATTCCTCATCTTGCCCAAGACCATTATCATTATCACCACCACAACCAAAAAGTCTCTTTTGAAAGCTTTCACATGTATGTTTTTATCTCAACCTTATTATAAAGAGAACTATAAACATATAGTTATACAAATACGGATGGCATTACTTTCATGTAGGCTTTATAAAGAAAATATTGATAGTCTGAATCTTGGACTCTCATGATATATGGACCATATATGTCCATTCTGCCCAGTCCTCTTGAGATCACATATGACAAGTATTTCTTTCTTGTCTAAATTGTCATACAAAAAGCAACTGCTATTGTGAAGAGAATTATAACTTCATAATGAGTTGGGGGTAAAATTGTATGAAGTGTGAAACCCTGCTATTGTATTTCCTACTAGTGCAGACACCAGCATTAACAAGGAGAAGGACTTCAAATGTAGCTGTAAGAATATAGAAAACTAAGAAAATGAAAAAAATATTAGGAGTGAACAGCACTAGAAGAAACAATGATATACAGAACAATATAGAATACAGTATACTACTTGGTTCAGCACTACTTAATAATGATAATGAATTAAATAAGAATAAAATAATTAAAAATTTTATATAACTTTTTTTGAGAAGGAGAGGAGGTGAATAAAGGCATTAAGAAGGTGAAATACCTGCCTTCTATGAAGGAAATATAAATACATATAAATGTGCCAAATCAAAAAGTTTCAAAGTGAGTATTTTAAGAAATATGAAAGTAATTACCAGAAGAAACTTATGAATTAAAAGTAGTTGCCTCCAGGGAGTGGAGCTGGTAGTTAGGAAGGCATGGGAGAGGAAATGTTACTTTTACTTGTGTTTTTAAGTACAATCTGAGCTTTTCAAAGACTCATGTTTCACTAGAAATAAAAATTAAAATTTTAAAAAGAGAAGTGGGCCTGGGATGTATCCCTGGAGCATTCCAGCACTTAGAGGTCAGGTGAAAAACGAGGAACAAATGGATAGGAGCTAGCAGTGGTTGCCAGGGGAGCAGGAAATGTCCAGGAGAATATGATGTCACAAGGTCACAAAAAATAAAATTGTTCCAAGAAGAAAGAGGTGGGCAGACACATAAAAGCCTGCTAAAATTTTAAATAAGAACATAGATGTGGTCCTTGAATTTGGCATGATGTAGTGGGTTACTGACATTGACTAGCTGACTTTGGGTGAAGGGAAAGATGGATCTCAATTGGAACAATTGAAGACAGATTGAGGAGTGAGGAATCTGTTACAAGGAATATAGAAAAGGTGGGTAGTTTTATTTTAATGGGGCAGAAAAGTGAGGCAATATCTGTATTAAGTCATGGGTTCAAGGGAGCACCAGTCACCCAGCATAACAGTCAATGAACATGAGCTTACTTAATTACACCTGGGTGGTGGCTTTGAACTTGGACACCTGAAAATTCCTGCCCCCAAAATGTCTAATGTCTCTATGAAATACAAGGTAAAATAATAAGGTAAGAATAGATGGCAATTAGAGGTATGAAGGTGAAAAAGTGAAATATTATCTCCCTAAATAGGAGTTGGGGTGGGGGTGGAAATAGCTGAAGGGGATTCAGTTACAAACCTCCAGTTACATAATAAGTCATAAGGATATAATACACAGCATAGGGAACATGGACAATAATACTGTAACAACTTCACATAGGGACAGATGACTTACCATGGTGACCATTTCATAATGTATGCAAATGTCAAATCCTGATGTAGTACATGGGAAACAAACATAATTTTGTATGTCAACTATATTTCAATAAAATATATGTATAGGTGAAAAAAAATAATAGGAAAAAATCGTAGGAAGAGTAATTTGGGCTTAGTATTAAAACAAGGTAATAGTCAAAGAGTCTAAAAAATATTATCTTCTTTAGTGCCTGTGTGACCTTGGACAAGTCACTGGAACTCTCACATCTCAGCTTCTTCACCTTGTACATGGTGTATCAATATGGTGGTTGTGCAGCTTATACAAGTCACTGTATCCAAGCACATAGCACAGTATGGATACACAGCAAATTATCTCAACATCTGCCCTTTCTTCCCTGGAACCAGTAGGTGCCATCTGAGCTGAGGATGGGCTGTAAACCATCTGGTGTGCTGAAAAAAGACCTCAAAGGATAGAATAGGTATTTTAAAAGAGTGCCCATAAATTCTGACTTTCTACTGTTCTGATCCCTCAGTGAAGTTTCATCATTTCTGTGATAAAATGACCCAAGCTAGTGTTCCAAAGTACACCCTACAACTGCTTTTTTCAGGGAGAGGGAAACCTGCTGATTATACATGTTTTAGAAATTTGTGGATAAAATAAAGGATTGGCTCGGAGATGGCAAACTAACGTTACTGAATAATTTTAAATAGACATTTAGAAGAAGTTATTTAAATAATAAGTCAAATCTTTACATGATCAGAGATTGCTTTCTCAAAAGTTGCTTGGCAGAAAAAAAAAAAAAATATATATATATATATAGAAAAGCTGTCATTATTTTAAACATGATTAGGAACCAGCTGCTAAATGTGTTTCTTACATATAGACACAACCTATGTTTTCAAGTGCAGAAAGAACTATTACAAGAATGGCATTATCCAGACTTTTCCTTCTCCACAGACAACAAATAATAAAAATGAATGACCAGAGGGAGGAGCTTCAAGATGGCAGAAGAGTAAGACGTGGAGATCACCTTCCTCCCCCAAAATACATCAGAAATACATCTACATGTGGAACAACTCCTACAGAACACCTAATGAACACTGGCAGAAGACCACAGACCTCCCAAAAGGCAAGAAAATCCCTGCATACCTGGGTAGGGCAAAAGAAAAAAATAAAACAGACACAAAATAGGGATGGGACCTGCACCAGTGGGAGGGAGCTGTGAAGGAGGAAAGGTTTCCACACAGTAAGAAGGCCTTCACGGGCAGAGACTGCGGGTGATGGGGCGGCGGGGAGCTTCAGACCCTCGGAGGAAAGTGCAGCAAGAGGAGTGCGGAAGGCAAACAAGAGAAATTCCCGTATAGAGGATCGGTGCTGACCAGCACTCACCAGCCGGAGAGGCTTGTCTGCTCACCCGCCAGGACGGGCGGGGACTGGGAATTGAGGCTTGGGCTTCGGAGGTCAGACCCCAGGGAGAAGACTAGGGATGGCTGTGTGAACACAGCCTAAAGGGGTCTAGTGTGCAACAGGTAGCCAGGAGGGAGTCCA
This sequence comes from Neophocaena asiaeorientalis asiaeorientalis, assembly GCF_003031525.2. Taxonomy (NCBI): domain Eukaryota; kingdom Metazoa; phylum Chordata; class Mammalia; order Artiodactyla; family Phocoenidae; genus Neophocaena; species Neophocaena asiaeorientalis. Next base: position 445,647 of record NW_020172268.1, on the reverse strand, counting down.
GGAAAAAGTCTGGAGCTGCGGAAGAAGCAAGAGACTTTTTCTTGCCTCTTTGTTTCCTGGTGCACGAGGAGAGGGGATTAAGAGTGCTGCTTAAAGGAGCTACAGAGATGGGCGCAAGTCGTGGCTAGCAGAGCGGACCCCAGAGACAGGCATGAGATGGTAAGACTGCTGCTGCAGGCACCAAGAATCCTGTGTGCAAGCACAGGTCACTATCCACACTTCCCCTCCCAGCAGCCTGGGCAGCCCACCACTGCCAGGGTCCTGTGATCTAGGGACAAATTCCCTGGGAGAACACATGGCGTGCCTCAGGCTGGTGCAAAGTCACGCCGGCCTCTGCTGGCGCACACTCGCCCCACACTCCATAACCCTCCATCCCCCCAACCTGAGTGCACCACATCCCCTGAATCAGCTGCTCCTTTAACCCCATCCTGTGTGGGCATAAACAGACATCCTCTGGTGACCTACATGCAGAGGTGGGACCAAATCCAAAGCTGAACCATAAGAGCTGTGACGAACAAATAATAGAAAGAGAAATTTCTCCCAGCAGCCTCAGCAGCAGCAGATTAAATTTCTACAATCAACTTGATGTACCTTGCCACTGTGGAATACATGAATAGACAATTAATCATCCCAAATTGAGGAGTTGGGAGCATTGATATATATATATATATATTTCCCTTTTTCCCTTTTTGTGAGTGTGAATGCGTATGCTTCTGTGTGTGATTTTGTCTATATAGCTTTGCTTTTACCTTTTGTCATAGGGTTCTGTCTGTTTCTTTATTATTATTTTTTGTTGTTTTTAGTATAGCTTTTAGTGCTTGTTATCATTGGTGGATTTGGTTTGCTTGCTCTCTCTTTCTTTCTTTCTTTTTAAATTTATTATTATTATTTTTAATTTTTAAAAATTTATTATTTAATATATTATTTTACTTTACTGGGTTTATTTTATTTTATCTTCCTTTTCTTGCTTTTTCCTTTCTCCCTTCTAATCTGAACCATGTGGATGACAGGCTCTACATGCCCCAGCCAGGCTTCAGGGCTGTGCCTCTAAGGTAGAAGAGCCAAGGTCAGGATATTGGTCCACAAGAGACCTCCCAGCTCCACATAATATCAAATGGTGAAAATCTCCCAGAGATATCCATATCAATGCCAAGACCCAGCTCCACTCAACGACCACCAAGCTACATTGCTGGACACCCTATGCCAAACAACTGGCAAGAGAGGAACACAACACCACCCATTAGCAGAGAGGCTGCTTAAAATTATAAGGCTACAGACATCCCAAATACACCACCAGATGTGGACCTGCCCAGCAGAAAGACAAGATTCAGGCTCATCCACTGGAACACAGGCACTAGTCCCATCTACCAGGAAGCCTACACAACCCACTGAGTCAACCTTAGCCACTGGGGGCAGACAGCAAAAACAATGGGAACTATGAACCAGCAAGCCTGTGAAAAGGAGACCCCAAACACAGTAAGTTAAGCAAAATGAGGAGACAGAGAAACACACAGCAGATGAAGGAGCAAGGTAAAATCCCAACAGACCTAACCAAAGAAGAGGAAATAGGCAGTCTACCTGAAAAATAATTCAGAATAATGATAGTAAATTTGATCCAAAATCTTGGAAATAGAATGGAGAAAATACAAGAAACGTTTAACAAGCACCTAGATAAAACAAGGAGAACACAAACAGTAATGAACAACACAATAAATGAAATTAAAAATTCTCTAGAAAGGAACAATAGCAGAATAACAGAAGCAGAAGAACAGATAAGTGACCTGGAAGGTAAAAGAGTGAAAATAACTACCACACAACAGAATAAGGAAAAAAGAATGAAAATAGTTGAGGACAGTCTCAGAGACCTCTGGGACAACATTAAATGCAACAAAATTCGAATTATAGGGGTCCCAGAAGAAGAAGAGAAAAAGAAAGGGACTGAAGAAATATTTAAAGAGGTTATAGTTGAAAACTTCCCTAATATGAGAAAGGAAATAGTTAATCAAGTAGAGGAAGCACAGAGAGTCCCATACAGGATAAATCCAGGAGAAACACGCCAAGACACATATTAATCAAACTATCAAAAATTAAATACAAACAAAAAGTACTAAAAGCAGCAATGGAAAAACAAATAACATACAAGGGAATCCCAATAAGGTAAACACCTGATTTTTCAGCAGAAACTCTGCAAACCAGACGGGAGTGGCAGGACATATTTAAAGTGATGAAAGGGAAAAACCTAAAACCAAGATTACTCTATCCAGCAGGGATCCCATTCAGATTTGACAGAGAAATTAAAAGCTTTGCAGACAAGCAAAACTAAGTGAATTCAGCACAACCAAACCAGCTTTACAACAAATGCTAAAGGGACTTCTGTAGGCAGGAAACACAAGAGAAGGTAAAGAACTACAAAAACAAACAAAACAATTAAGAAAATAGTAATAAGAACATACATATCGATAATTACCTTAAATGTAAAAGGATTAAAGTCTGCTACCAAAAGACATAGCCTGGCTGACTGGATACAAAAGCAAGACCCGTATATATGTTTTCTACAAGAGACCCATTTCAGACCTAGGGACACATGCAGACTGAAAGTGAGGGGATGGAAAAAGATATTACTTGCAAATGGTAATCAAAAGAAAGCTGGAGTAGCAATTCCAATAACACAGAAAATAGACTTTGAAACAAAGACTTTTTACAAGAGAAAAAGAAGGACACTACATAATGATCAATCCAGGAAGAACATATAACATTTTAAAATATATATGCACCCAACATAGGAGCACCACAATACATAAGGCAAAAACTAACAGCTGTAAAATGGGAAATAGACAGTAACACAATAATAGTAGGGGACATTAACACCCCACTTTCACCAATGGACAGATTATCCAAAATGAAAATAAATAAGGAAACACAAGCTTTAAATGATATATTAAAGAAGATGGACTTAGTTGATATTTATAGGACATTCCATCCAAAAACAACAGAATACACTTTCTTCTCAAGTGCTCATGGAACATTCTCCAGGATAGATCATATCTTGAGTCACAAGTAAAGTCTTGGTAAATTTAAGATAATTAATATGGTATCATGTAATTTTTCTGACCACAACACTACGAGACTAGATATCAATTACAGGAAAAATTCTGTAAAAAATACAAACACATGGAGTCTAAACAATACACTACCTAATAACCAAGAGCTCACTGAAGAAGTCAAAGAGGAAGTCAAAAAATACCTAGAAACAAATGACAATGAAAACACAACGACCCAAAACCTATGGAATGCAGCAAAAGCAGTTCAAAGAGGGAAGCTTATATCAGCAAAATCCTACCTTAAGAAAGAAGAAACATCTCAAATAAAAAACCTAACCTTACACCTAAAGCAATTAGATAAAGAAGAACAAAAAGTCCCCAAAGTAAGCAGAAGGAAAGAAATCATAAAGATTAGTTCAGTAATAAATGAAAAAGAAATGAAGGAAATGATAGCAAAGATCAATAAAACTAAAAGATGGTTCTTTGAGAAGATAAAAATACTTGATAAACCATTAGCCAGACTCATCAAGAAAAAAAGGGAGAAGACTCAAATCAATAGAATTAGAAATGAAAAAGGAGAAGTAACAACTGACCTTGCAGAAATAAAAAGGATCATGAGAGATTACTACAAGCAACTATACGCTAATAAAATGGACAACCTGGAAGAAATGGACAAATTCTTAGAAATGCACAAACAGCGGAGACTGAACCAGGAAGAAATAGAACATATGAACAGACCAATCACAAGCACTGAAATTGAAACTATGATTTAAAATCTTCCAACAAACAAAAGCCTAGTACCAGATAGCTTGACAGGAGAATTCTATCAAACATTTAGAGAAGAGCTAACACCTATCCTTCTCAAACTCTTCCAAAATATAGCAGAGGGTGGAACACTCCCAAACTCATTCTACGAGTCCACCATCACCCTGATACCAAAACCAGACAAAGATGTCACAAAGAAAGAAAACTACAGGACAATATCACTGATGAACATAGATACAACAATCCTCAACAAAATACTAGGAAACAGAATCCAACACCACATACACTATGATCAATTGGGGTTTATCCCAGGAATGCAAGGATTCTTCAATATACACAAATCAATCAATGAGATCCACCATATTGACAAATTGAAGGAGAAAAAACATATGATCCTCTCAATAGATACAGAGAAAGCTTTTGACAAATTTCAACATCAAATTATCATAAAAACACTCCAGAAACTCAGCATAGAGGGAAATTACCTCAATATAATAAAGGCCATATATGACAAATGCACAGCCCACATAATTCTCAATGGTGAAAAACTGAAACCATTTCCACTAAGATCAGGAAAAACACAAGGTTGCCCACTCTTACCAATATTATTCAACATATTTTGGAAGTTTTAGCCACAGCAATCAGAGAAGAAAAATAAATAAAAGGAATCCAAACCGGAAAAGAAAAAATAAAGTTGTCACTGTTTGCAGATGACATGATACTATACATAGAGAATCCTAAAGATGCTACCAGAACACTACTAGAACTAATCAATGAATTTGTTATAGTAGCAAGATATAAAATTAATGCACAGAAATCTCCTGCATTCCTATACACTAATGATGAAAAATCTGAAAGTGAAATTAAGAAAACACTCCTATTTACCATTGCAAGAGAAATAATAAAATATCTATGAATAAACCTACCTAAGGAGACAAAACACCTGTATGTGGATAATTATAAGACACTGATGAAAAAAATTAAAGATGATAAAAACAGATGGAGAGATTTACCATCTTCTTGGATTGGAATAATCAACATTGTGAAAATGACTATACTACCCAAAGAAATCTACAGATTCAATGCAATCCCTATTAAACTATCACTGGCATTTTTCAAACTACCAGATCTAGAACAAAATATTTCACAATTTGTATGGAAACACAAAAGACCCCTAATAGCCAAAGCAATCTTGAGAATGACAAATGGAGCTGGAGGAATCAAGCTCCATGACTTCAGACTATACTACAAAGTTACAGTAATCAAGACAGTATTGTACTGGCACAAAAACAGAAATGTAGATCAATGGAACAGGATAGAAAACCCAGAGATAAACCCACGCACATATGGTCACCTTATATTTGATAAAGGAGGAACGAATATAGAGTGGAGAAAAGGCAGCCTCTCCATAAGTCGTGCAGGGAAAACTGGACAGCTACATGTAAAATAATGAAATTCGAACACTCCCTAACACTATACACAAAAATAAACCCAAATGGATTAAAGATGTAAATGTAGGGTCAGACACTATAAAACTCTTAGAGGAAAACATAGCAGAACACTCTATGACATAAATCACAGCAAGATCCTTTTTGACCCACCTCCTAGAGAAATGGAAATAAAAAGAAAAATAAACAAATGGGACCTAAGGAAACTTAAAAGCTTTTGCTCAGCAAAGGAAAGCATAAACAAGATGAAAAGGCAACCCTCAGAATGGGAGAAAATATTTGCAAATGAAGCAACTGACAAAATATTAATCTCCAAAATTTACAAGCAGCTCATGCAGCTCAATAACCAAAAAAACAATCTACCCAATCCAAAAATGTGCAGAAGACCTAAATAGACATTTCTCCAAAGAAGTTATACAGATCGCCAACAAACACATGAAAGGATGCTCAACATCATTATTCTTTAGAAAAATGCAAATCAAAACTACAATGAGGTATCACCTCACACCAGTCAGAATGGCCATCATCAAAAATTCTAGAAACAATAAATGTTGGAGAGGGTGTGGAGAAAAGGGAACTTTCTTGCACTGTTGGTGGGAATGTAAATTGATACAGCCACTATGGAGAAAAGTGTGGAGGTTCCTTAAAAAACTAAAAATAGAACTACCATATGACCTAGCAATCTCACTACTGGACATATACCCTGAGAAAACCATAATTCAAAAAGAGTCATGTACCAAAATATTCATTGCAGCTCTATTTACAATAGCCAGGACATGGAAGCACCCTAAGTGTCCATGGACAGATGAATGGATAAAGAAGATGTGACACATATATACAATGGAATATTACTCAGCCATAAAAATAAATGGAATTGAGTTATTTGTAGTGAGGTGGATGGACCTAGAGACTGTCATACAGAGTGAAGTAAGTCAGAAAGAGAAAAAAAAATACTGTATGCTAACACATGTATATGGAATCTTAAAAAAAAAAAAAAGAAGAAAGAAAATCATCAGAAGAACCTACAGGCAAGACAGAAATAAAGATGCACACCTTTCCTAGAGAATGGACTTGAGGATACTGGAGGGGGAAGGGTAAGCTGGGACAAAGTGAGAGAGTGGCATGGACATATATACACTACCAAACATAAAATAGATAGCTAGTGGGCATCAGCTGCATAGCACAGGGAGATCAGCTTGGTGCTTTGTGACCACCTAGAGGGGTGGGATAGGGAGGGTGGGAGGGAGGGAGATGCAAGAAGGAAGAGATATGGGGACATATGTATATGTATGACTGATTCACTTTGTTATAAAGCAGAAACTGACCCACCATTGTAAAGCAATTATACTGTAATAAAGATGTTGGAAAAATACAAAAAATTAAAACTCAAAAAAAAAAAAAAGAACAATAATCAGATGCACTTAAGCAATCCTCAGGAAGGCTACTGGAAGAGTAATCAGAAAGAAATTAGATAGGAAAAATAAATTGACGGACTAAGCTAAGTGAAAGTAAGAAGTGAGGAAGAGAAAAAGAAAAGAAAGATGGAGGAAAGATAAATACATATATTTTTACCATTTGTTCATTTGAAGAGCTTTCTCAGTAACTTCCCAGTCCAAAATTTCTTCCTTTAATTTTACTGATATGGTTCCTGTTTTTTTGACTTAAACTTTTCCAAATTATTTGTGGTAATAGGGCATTAAATAACATCAAATAAGCACAAAGATTCATATACATATTACATGTATGCTAGGAGCCTACAGTTTCATTTAAGAGACAATATATATTTATGAAATATTAAAAAAATAGAACATTTCCACCGAATCAATGGTATCATCCAGAACGTCAATATGAATAAGCCAATAAGATGCTAACAAACAGCATAAAATACTTGTTTTCAATAAGCTAATTGAAACTGGAAGCCAGGAAACAGGGCTGTGATTGAGGCTGTGATTCCATCACAAATTGCTCTGGGCCTCCGGGTGGGTCATTTAACCTTGCCTGTCTTCAGATTTCCTATCACCAAAAAGGAAATTAAAACTGGAATTCGTTCTCCCAAGTGGCAGCCTAAGAGACAGAGAGCATCTTATCACCCTATTTATAATTGTAGACTCACAGAATTTTAGAGTTGGATGGGTCTTTAGCTACCACCAAATTAATCCCCTCCTTTTACAGAAGATAGTGTTGGGACTCAGCAAGGTGAAGTACCTCATTCAAGGTCAAGCCAGGTGGTACCTGCCTTTTAGTCTAACAGTCCATCATAATATAACACAGACTTATGTCCCTGAAAGCATCCTTTTCTTTTCTCCTCTTTATGCCCATCAAAACACCTGTGTTCAGTTAAAAAATATTTGAAAGCACAGGATCACCTTGAGAAATACACAGATTATATACTAATGATGAATTCACAAATACTATAACACTTAATGTCAAGTTTGATGTTTGCCTAAAGATGGAAGATGAAAGTTATAACTGCATTTCTATTATTCTTATTTGGAAAGGAATAGGAAATTCTTTGCTTAGCAAATTATGTTTGAGGTTATTTGGGAACATCAATATATCCTGTCTTCTGATTGATTCTTCTAGGACCAGACTACCTCCTATGGAGATTGTCCCTTTTAAGAAGGCAGAAGAGGTTATAATAACCCAAGCTTAAAACCAAAACAAAACAAAACAAAGAGATCATGTGTTAATTTCACAAGTCCATGAAATCCACATAATTGTAGTATGAAAAATTAGAGGAAATTTTCATTGGATTTCTTTCGGTCACATCCTGACATCTATTCAGCTTCACACAATTTTTTTTTTCTAAGTACTTGAACAGGTGCAAAAGGACGTGTTTTTACAGTGGGTATTTTTACTTACATTTTGGCAAGCGAGCACAAATCATTTGGCCTAAAGTCCCAAAGATGCTTCCTTTCTATTTCCTGTGGAAGAAAGACATTGCCAACTCCATTTCAGTAATGTTTTAAGGGAGATGGAAATCTGTGCTGTCCTGTGAGCTCTGCCATTGTATTTCCTGGTTTACAAAGGCATTTTCTATAATGTATGAAATCAACTGTTTCAAGTTTTTTTTTTCCTTGCTGCTATAATTTTTATATCTCATTTTACCTCTGTAATTAAGACAGGTCTGGTAGGTTTTTAAATTAGCCCAGCTTTCATCTCTATCACACATTCATTTCAAAACTTTTATGAATATTTAATAGAGGTTTTATAATTCATGGTGATATGATGAACAGCCTTTTGGCCATTAAGTCAATTGACAGAAAAAAAAAATTTCTCTCTTCAGGCAGAAATAATAACGATTCTATTTCTGTTCCTAGATTGGTGATTACACAGTCACCTGTTTTCACATTAAACTTTGATGATAAATTACTCAGCAACCATGATAATATCAGAAGTTTTACTGGCCAGAACAAATTGTCAGTAATTGCTCACAAGATAGAGAGAAAGCACTGACTCTCTTTCTCCCTGTCCTTCCCCCGGGGGTTGTGGCTGCGACCCCACAGTCCAACTGACTCCAATTTCTTTCATTTGTTCTTTTCTCTTTATTTTATTTTTTTGTTTCCTTTCAAAACTTGATCTGTCTGCCTAATAAGAATATATTAATATTCCATTAGCAAGGCTGCCGATTTGGCATGCACACACAGAACATAGGCTGTATAAAAACAGTTAACTTTGAGATGAGTTGTAGTTCACACAGGTTCATTTTCTACTCGACTCCCCACAGGACATACATGCACATTTTAAAAAAAATATTTGGGGAAATGCCTCCAGATTAAAGTATGCATCAAATGATGCTGTTTCCAAAGCAACCTAGAGGTTTTATTTCATTTAAATATATCAAAGGTTTAGGAATAGAGAGTCTGATGATAATACCTAAATATGTATCAGAGAATTATAAAATCTAACCTTAGTGTCAGATCCAGGTAGCTGGGGCATCCTGCCTTCAGTATTCTATCAGCACCAAACTGGAACCATAAATGGTAAGAAATGGAGGAATAACACTTCATCCTCCAGCCCCTTGGAGTCTCCAAGGGGCTGGGAGGAGTCCCTCACTATAGCATACTGGGGAACTGGACCATCCCGCCAGGCTTTTATGTCTCCTGTAATTGGGTCACAGACTCCACTGTCTCCCTTGGGAGACAATTCTGCTGCCTAATAGCTTCTACTCCAGCAGACTTTTTTCTCTGGTATGTAGACAACTCCTTTCTGCTCATTTCCTTCTCAGTAATGCCCCTTTTACTAGCCTGAAAATTCCACTTTGGGGTTTACAGCCCTAATGCAGAGGCTGTGATACCATAGCTCCTTGGCAGCAGCTTCATGGAACTACACACACTACATCTTTTTAATCTCACTATGTATGTTAGGGCCTTCATCCTCTTGATCATTTTTGTGGCTCTTCTCTGTACTTTATCCAATTTGTATAAATATATTACTTGTATGAATGATGAATTTGACTCTTTGCAATGTATCAATAACTACATGATAGTAAATACTCAAACACTCACCATATCTACTGTGTGTACACACCACTCACATGCACTGGACCTTAATATATTCAATGCCCAAGGTTATAAACTCTAAAGGAATTCAAGCACCCTTTGTTTTACACGAGGAGAAATGCAGATAAATCTGGATTACACAGCCCCTGCCCCAATCCTTCCAAACTTTATTTCTCGGTGAGGTTTTGGAAATCTGTCATTGGATGAGAGAGAATAGCAAACTTCATAACAGATCCATATCCTAGTTATTACCAATGCAAATCTGCCTCCATAAAAAGTCATTAAACATGAGCATGCTCAGGTCAAGTGTTATTCGGAGCCCCATGCAAGAAATAAAGCAAGAGATTCTGTGAATATTCCCCTACCTCTGGACAGAGGTCTCACAGAGGGATGGGAAGAGTCAAATGTTATCTAAATTTCAGATGAAGTCATTTTGGAAATTATCCCCTTTAACTCTGCTGAGGAAGGATGGAATTCACTCTCAACATTTCTACACGTTTCATCCCTTCTCTCTTCAAATGAAACCTCAGAGCTGAACTACCAAAGTGACGTCAAGCAAACAGGATCCCATAAACATCAAATGTCTCTGATGTATAACTTTTGATGTGTGAACAGTGTGTCATTGTGATGCTGGAAGAAGCCCAGCTCCCTCCTTCTTTATTGTGGGCTGCAGCATCTAATAGGCATAAAATAACTGCCAACTGGGCCCATGTGCATTTTAGGGCTTTTAGATGCTGAATAATTTAAATAATTTAAACAATTTTATTCCAGTTAGGTGGGTGAACTTAAAAGCAAATGTTTACAGGATGGTGGTTGTGAATAGGTGGCTACTGTGACATGTACTTGTGCACACACACACATACACACACACACACACACACACACACACACAGCCTTGCAGATAGATATAGAACTAGGGAAGTAAAAGAGCAGGACTTTTTGTTATTATGTCTTCACCTTCAATACATGAGCAATTTGCATTTGATAATTAAACCGTTCCTTTTTACCTGTGAATATATTTCATTTGTGAATCCTGTACAAAATACACCCTTACATATATAAAATTCAAATGAAACCTCATGATGGATTTTATCTTTCCACTTAATTTTATAGTTATAATATATGGAAAAGAAGTTAGTGTTAATAATAGTTTATCCTAAGCCATTTCAAGGAATCTTCTGGACTAAGAGGAAAGTCCTTGATGTTGCTTAACATTGTGAAAACTGGTGGTTCTTGTTCCTGAATACATGCAATTTCTGTACTTCCAATTTTACTTGTAGGCCTACCTTTCCGAGATGATATTTATAGAGCTGAATTCATGTATACCTCTATGTGAAAATGTAGACAGAATCACAGATGCAATGCATCATAGTCCATCCTTCTATCATATGCAATCCAGACTGGAGATTGGTCAGACGACACTGCTTTGCTTAGAACCAGGGAGGTAGACCAGATGGCCTTAGGGATTCCCGGCAGCCATTGAAGCTTTATAAATATACAGTTGTGAATGCACTAGTAAACATTTATGCTGCATGTTTCATACATGTAAGTATCTGAATAAGTGTCTTTCCTTTGGGCAGCTCAGGAATTGGTCACTGTTGTATCTAAATTACAGGTTACTAGAGTCTGTGGCATGTTGAATTCATCATATATTTCAGTGACCAATAATAACTTTATTTTACATACCCTATTCCCCCTGACCAAGTATTGTTTCATGCTTTAGAGACTAAAACTCTGGACAGGAAGAAGAATGGCATGTGCAAAACTCACAGATTTTGATTTAGAAAGAAGTCAAGTGGAAAGAACATTTAATAAGGCTGTACAGTCTGGGCACTGTGCTAGTCTGGGAACTTCACACATATACTTATTTGATCCTTATAGCAACCCTATGAAATAGACTGCACTCCTCATTTTATAGAAAAGGGTATCGAAGCTCAGAGTAGCTGACCAAGATCTCACAGCAATCAGTAGGCCAAAATCCAAATTGTCAGTCCAAATCTGACCACACAGTGTCAGACGCTGTATTGATGTTATCTGCTGCAAAGGATGAAGCCTCAGAGTTTGTATCGGATTCTAAATTCAGACTTTTTGGGTCATCAACATCAACAGCTGGAGGAACGAACTGAGTCATTATTCAGATGTACAGTTGCTTTATATAGAGGCAGAATAGAGTGTGGCTCCATGGCAGCATTTAAAGTGCTCTGGGAAGAACCCCTGCTATTCCCCCAATGAGCTCCACGACCTGCTTGTTAGTGCCTGCATTTCTTATTGGGGAACAACACCTTCCATCTCATAAATGTGAAGAAGGCTTAAAATAAAACCTCCCAGAAAGTTGTAGTACACTGTCTGAAATACTTACTCAGTTAGATGAGATCCCTTCCTGGGAGTACGTTTGAGAAGAGAACAGAAAATATAGAAAATGTGAGCTGGCTGAAGCTCTCCCTTGAAGGAAATGACTGGGACATTTTAAATAAAAATGTGTGTGTGTGTGTGTGTGTGTGTGTGTAAACTTCCAATTATCTTAGGCTAGGCATGTTTTGATGGTTTGGTGATTTGAATATGGGCATCTGAGGGCTATATGATGTGGGTGGGTCAGGACCTTCCTTTTGCTTCAGGTCCCATCTAGAACATGGGGACAGACATTTCTGTATATTGAGAATATTTAGCAACTTCACTGGAAATGCCTCATGTTTACCTCACTGGAAATGTCTCATGTTTATGTGTTGCATGGAACAAACATATCAATTTCTCTGAGAGAAAACTCAGAATTAGAAAGAGAAATAAAAACTTCAGAAAAAATAGTAAAGATAGTTGTTATTTTTCCCCTATATATAACAGTGTCTAGCTGAGGTATATTTAGAAAACATATGCAAGTATTAAGGAAATATGCTAGCATGTTCTTCAAATATAGCTATGGAAACAAAGGAAAATAACCATAGTCCCAGCATAGCAAGAATTCATGAGATCGTACTGATAAGCCACTCCCTACTGAGAGAATAACTATAGTTGGTATAGCAAAAAGGAATCTGAGCAGACACAGTAAAAGCAAAAGGGCTTAAATAAATTATAGGGATCATGGTCAGATAGGAGAAAGAACTGATTGATGAATAAGGATCAAATATTGATCTAGGGAGGTGAGTAATCCATTGCCTAAAGATATTCTGAAACAACCATGTCTGTTCAATTCCCTAATTGCACAAAGAAATGATTCATTTCTTCCTCAGAGACTTATAAATGAAAAATGTCTTAAATTAATTAAACATTTTGCTTCAACTGTTTAACATATAATTAGTGTTTTTCCTAACATGGTACTAGTTATTTTACAGTAGTATTCACTAGTATTTTTAGATTATCTCTTAATATGACATATTTTCCATACATTAGTGGTCATAATGTAGAAAGTAATTATTGCCAGTCATATGGCTAATAAATAACATTGCAGAATATTTGCTAATTACAAAGTTCAGCTACTTCTGTAACATTAAATTGCTTAAAAATATTAAGGTTTACAATTCCAACTTGTTTCTCAAACAAATATAAAGTCCTGGAGGGTGGAGGCTACATGTTTCTTGAACCTGAATGCCTTTTTTATCTGATCATCCAGTTGATCACTTTGATTCTTCTTGTTCCTTAACATGGTCTGATTGCAATACCTTCTTCCTACCCTCAACTTCACTACCTTCATACAGACCACATCATATCATTTTTCATGTGGAGCACTAATTTTGTTTTTCTTCCTTTTGTCTTGCTCTTCTTTAATTTTTTTTTCCTTAGGTCTATTCAACATCTAGCTTTGATGACCCCCTTGAGAAGTCCTCACTTTGTCTCCCAAGCCTCTTTTTTGGGAAATATGATTATCCTTTTTAGAGCACTTGAAACATGGTGTTGTCTGTTACTTGTTTACTTATCTTTTGCCTGAAAAGACTATGAGTTTTGTAAAGACAATGACTTTGAGTTATTCATAAATAAATTTTTACCAGTTTTTCAAGTTCTCAGTGAATATGTGTTGAATAACAAATCCATGGTAAGGATCTGGGCTCCAAATCATAGCTTAATAAATGCTGGTTATCTAAATTAATGTATTTATTAAACTTTGTAGGATCTAATTTATATTAATTAGACTTAGACAAAATAGTGTTTCCTCCTTTTGAGGCAATAAACATCATGTCAAACATCAAAGACGTGCTATTTCAACAAACAGAGAACAGAATGAAGAGACTGCTATTTTCTGAACAGGAGAAAAGAATGTTCAATGTCCACCAGTTAATTCTCCTCTGTTGTTTTTTCTCAAGGGTGTATACATAAAGCTGCTTTTCCTGTAAAAATGCAGATTTTTGCCTAGGAACCATTAACAAATGTATTAAGTCCTTGTGACAACTGATTAATTTTAGTTTAAGGTTATGAATACAAAACAACAAGAGTGTTGGTATTTAACATGCATTTTAATGATGTCACAGCAAAAGTAAAGGATGAGAAAGATAATTCAATTTGCTTTCTCTAAAAGGTCAGTTCTCCTGAGATAAAAATTGTCCCTTAGGGTACCAATGCCTTTCTCGGCATACTTGCCCTTCTGCTGCCTCTCTGCCTCCTCCTGTTCCTCAGGGATGTGAACATTTATATTTAAGGACCAACAGACTACATTGTTTGGAATGAAAGTGAGTTGGTGAGGAGAGCAGAGGGACACCCCATGCTTTTAAAATGAAACTTTAGGTGGTTTTGCCCTTGATTTTATCATTATTCCAGCATACTTTAAGTTATTTTAAGTGCATTTAAGAAAAGGAAAGAAATAGAAATGGATATAGTCATTTAAATATTACATTTGCAGATTTTTGCACATACAAAGATTGCATGAAGAGGTGAAGGCTTTGGTAAGAAAGATTATACATCATTTGCTCAAAATTTATCCCAAGTGTTTTTAAGCAAGATCTTGTATTTCTGCAGGATTGAATCTTTCATAACAGTAGGGCTCAGCACAGGGTCTTCACAAACTTGGAGGTCAATATGGATTTGTGGAATCAATGGATTAATATCTGACTCCAGATATGCTAGCAAACATTCAGTGCATGGCCCTTAGGACCCACCCAGTGATACTCAGTAGATTTTACAAACAAGAAAATTGATATTTAGGACACAGTATTTTACAGGTTGAGCAGAAATTTCTTTAAAAATAAATATTTAGCTTTAAGTTTCACAGAATAATACAAAAGGAGAATCTAAGTGAGATATAATCAATCAGGTTATGAAAAAGTATTTGAGTATAATTGTGTATAAAGAGCAGAAAAATATATAACCCTTGATATTAATGATAGCATGCATCTGTGGATTAAATAAATAGCAAACAATGAATGACTAAAAGATAAATGGAAGGTCAAAAAGAAAGCAGGAGACAATAATATGATTTCATTAGAGATAATTTCTCAGAGGAAGAGAGATTTTTGTTAATGGGGGACATGAGTGTTTGAGTAGTCTGGAAGACTTCCAGAAGAGGGTCTTAAAAGAGGAAACATTTATAGGGATAGGTAAGGGTGCTCTGGAGAGAAAGTTTGATTTGAAGAAGCTGAGCAAGAGACAAAAGAAAGTTCAGGAGAAATAGATAAAATGTGTGGTGACATTTGTATTCACATATCTTTTGGGTGGAGATGCTCATATTCATAATCAGCTGCCCCTCCTTGGACCCTATGCCATTGTTTCATATTCAGATCAAACTGTAAGTTGGGAGGAAATACTACCATGATGACTTCTAGACAGACGGGTTCACTGGTGATAGAAAAATATATACCGCTGTCCTCAAGCACCGCAGACTAAATCAAATGAAGAGAGGGCATCCGTGCAGTGACGTAATGTGGTAGAAAGAACAGTCAAATCAGCAGCCCTGAGTTTGGGTTACTTTGAGTTACTACCTCATTGTGTGCAGTGAAACAAGCTTTTTAAACTTTCCAGACTTGACTTTCCTCATCGGAAAAGTAGAGATAATTAAGTTATAACGTGAGAAATCACTCTTCTAACTAGGAGCTGCTGCCAAAATATAAATCATCTCCTCCTCTTTGAATAACTATTTGGAAAGTCTGGTCAGGGAAAGCTTATTGGTAGAGGTCATATTGAAGGTAGACCTAAAATATGATGGCCTCAAGTTCATGCTTATGAATAGTGGAAAGTAATATTATTTCTGTCACTGTATCAACAATTGCTTTCAGAAATACCTAGTAATTAGGGATAAAGTATAAATGCAGAGAAGAGCAAAGCTGGACACTCATTCCATGACAGGTGAACCCAGATCTTAGCAAATAGTAGATCCTCTAATAACATTTATTGAAAAGAAAAATGTACTTACTGATTTGAGCTATAACGTACATACAGTAAAATCCACTCCTTTTAGTGTGTGATTCTATCAAGCTTACTTGCTTTAAATGCAGACATAAGGTAAGACATTTGTGCTGATACATCTATCCTTGTTTGCTCATACCCACTGTGACCACAGGAACATAATTCGTGAGTAGTTTGGTCAGGAAAGGAGAAAAATCTGTGATATCCATATAGAGCAAAATAACTGACCCATAACTGTCTCATTGTCCCCCATGAAGGAATGACAGTAGCAAGACTGATGAAGATGGACAATGAACAAGGTAGCTCATAGGTTCCTATTTTAATATCCTCAATTAAGGCTGGCCATAGCTATATAGTCAATAGACTGAGGACCTAGGGAACTAACCTCAGATAAGGATGAGAAGAGAGGAAGAAAATGGGTAGAAGATTGAACTCTCTAGGCAGAATTATTGGTTTCCTCAAAAATTGTTTGCAAAGTAAATTTCTGTATATTCTACTATATTAGCTCTCAGTTTCATGACTAAGCTGCTGATTCTATATCCCTCATCTTATATGGAGTTGATCTTCCCTTCCACTAAGCTATTACAGTCACAGAAAAATGTACATATCTGTTCAAAATGGCATCTAATGGAAGGTAAACTTTTTATAAACTATTACTACCAACAATCAACTAAAGTCTCAAAAGATGAACCTAGTTCTTTTCCCATTTGACATCATAAACTCAGTAGTGAAGAAAAGAAATATAGCTCAAGTGCACACAGCATTTCTTGAATTCCCAGGCTTCTAGCAGTTTCAACTCTCAGTGGCTCACAGAGAAAGAGAATTGACCCTTGCTGTTTTCCTATAGCTCACTCCCAAGTCCTACATGGACATGAATGAATTTTTAAAATTAGCAGGGTGATATAAGCTAAAGAATAGAGAAGATCTAAACATAGAAGAGAAAATAAAAACTTAAAATACATGCAAAATATCAAGTAAGAGAATATAACAATAATTAAACAACGCAAGAAACACACACAAAATAAATGAAATCCTTGGGGAATGAACTTATTTACTAAAATATATGACCAAAAAGTCTTATAAAGATATTGTTAATTCTTTAAGTATCACAAATCTAACTCACTCACTATTTTTCTTTTCAAACTACATGGGGACTATCATTCATTCTCTGGAGACACATTTTTGTAGAGAGAAAAAGTTTCCATTATATGTTATTACAAGATATTGAGTATAGTTCCCTGAGCTACAGTAGGTCCTTATTAGTTATCTATGTTATATATAGTAATGTGTATATTTTAATCCCAAACTCCTAATTTATCCCTCCACCCCCCATCTCCCCTTTGGAAACCATAGATTGCAAATAAATATATTTTTGTTTGTATTTTGGGAAGCACCTCATTCACTAAGAATAATGTATATAATGCCAAACTGTGCACCATAAGCCTTCGGCTTAGCATAATTCCTTTCCTTTCCATTGAAGGAAAATGAAACACTCTCATTCCCTTGAAATCATCTTTTTTAAAGCTGAAAATTAGAAATTGTTTCCTTTATACTGCAGGGCAACCCTGTGAGGAGAATTAGGTGTCTACGTTTAGTGTGCAAGACATCCCCTCAAAGTAATCCCTCACCTCTTTGCCACATGCTTGATTTTTTACATATTAGTCATTTTTTCCAACCCCATGTTACAGAGACAGGCACAGAAAGAAATTCATTCTGTAGGAGGATGAAAGTAGCTCTCTTCCAAAGCAAAACAATTTATAGTAAACTACTTTTCACATTTGTTGGATTTGGAAGAAACCAAAAATGATCTGACCTACGAGAAAGTGATATTCAATATGACTTTGTTTGAATACAGGCTTCTAGAGTTATTCCTAGAATTAGGGTCTCTTTATTATACAACTCTAGAAGATACCATTCTCATTGAATTCTATGCGAATGTGGCAGCAAAGTTGTGTAATGCACAGCCTGTGTAACTGTACGTGCAATCCCATCTATATCTCTCTGAGCATGAATAAGACCTCTTGGTAATTTTGAAAGAGAATGATTTTAACTAGTGCAGATGGCTAGTTAAGCAGACTTGTTAAATAGCCAGTGAACACTGGGCATATCAACAGGCCCTCTCCAACTTTTCATGATTTTAACCTCATTTTTAATAAGTATGGAAGATTTCAAATCATCCTTTTAAGAATAGAATTGGCACTGTATCTGTGAGGACTGTGTATTTATTATTATCACTGACTCTCTCCAATGTTCCTGATTGATTTCTTCTCTTGAACCCTATTAACCAACAAAACAATGAATGAAAATGTTTTAATCACAGATGTTTTATTTACATACAATATTTGTAAATTTTAATCAATTCAATATCCATTATTTCATTTGACCCTCCCCTTAAGGGTGAATGTTGCTCACAAGACAGATCATGGGACTGAGAATCCAGAGGATTAAGAAACTTGTCCCTAATCCATGGTGAGTAGTACCAAGGTTGTGATGAATCCCCACATTTGCTCTGTCCTAATCTGCTATGTTTTCCTTTCACCATCTCTTGGCCCTGACAAAACCATGTGCTCCTTTCATCATCCAAGTAGAAACAAGTATTTGTACATTTTTGCTTATATAAATTTTATTTGCTTATTCTTTTGCTTGTTTTTTGTTAAAACATTAAATTAAATGTCAGGCAAATTCACTTCTCCAGGAAGGAAGGGAGACAAGATCTATATTTTGCTCTTATTTTAGGTGGGGTCACTTCATGTAACTTGGACAGCATCGGCATGGCAAAATTCAGATATCTACCTCACCCTCGTCAATCTAATGCAATAACCCACATTCATGTTACAGAGCTCTCATGTATGTGTCCTCCTCCCCATGGCTCTTAATCAGCACCCTGTCCCCCTGCTGAAGTCTGGCTAGACAAAGTAGACAGTGTCACTATTAAGCTGCTGAGAATCAGATGTCATGTCACACATGCAGTTTCAGAAGAGTAGTTATAAGAGGGACAGCAACCTCCCTGCCTAGTGACACTGTGATGGCTGGTCCTGTGGACAAGTGGCATGGAATCTCATTAGCCTCTTTCCTGGCTGCAGCATTTCATGTTGAGCATCTGTCTCCTCTGATTGCAGTTCTTAGCTTGAGGCCTTTTGGGAGGATGCCTCTGGTCTAAGTGCTTTGTTACCACTCTAGTTTTCAACATGGAGGGGAGGACTTTATGAACTCCTTTTCCTGTCTATCCAACTGGAATATCACCAATTAGTTTCTCCTTATCTACAACCAAGTTTTATCATTGTCCAGTATAATGTCCTTACTGTTTGTATTCACATAACAGAACATTGAGAGTTTTATAACTTATCCTGGCCAAGATCTGGTGCAGATCTTTTTGTGATTTATTTCACAATCCTTAGCCAGTCTGCTCCCTGTGTCAGGAGTCTTATTTAAACTAAGGTTCCAGAGCATATCTAGCTTTGCTTTCCACTGACTGGATTCTCATAAGGCCAGGTTATCTGAATGGTCAGTTGTTAGTTAAACAAGTCAAGTTTATACATATCAACATTCTGTACTTGGGTCAGTGGGTATAATTGCATGCCATATTGGGCCCTACTAGTATCTGGTTAATACTTTTTAGGAGAATCTGGTAACTATGTATACATTTTCTTAACCAGTAAACTCTACTACCAACAAGAACTTTAAAGAAAGAGGGAGAACTATCTCCATCGTCCTCTAACAACTTTGCATAGATATTTGTGCCTATTCTAATAGGCTCTTGATGGTTATTTGTGGCCCAGGGGACAATAATTTGCTACTATGTCCCTTAGTGATGCTTCTGGGAGCCTGTGACAGCCCCTTCTCTGCACTTCCACACAGATGGCTCAGGCTGCATTACTGTCAGACTAATGTTTGTCACTCTCACCTGTGCAGGTAAAAGTCCATGATAGTAGGACCATGGTTAATTCACATTACTATGCTCAGCTCCTGACATCATGCTTGGCACTCTGTAGGGACTCGTTGATGTTTGCTGAATTTTATTTAAACATATCAGGAATGTCCTGGGGGCAAGTATGGTATGCTGGATAGCTCAGCTCATGGACTTGGAATGAAGGTTCGAACCCCAGAGTGCCAGCTGTTATTTGTGTGATTGGGGGATCTTCACTCTCTTGAGACTCAATTTCCTCTTCTGTAACTCCCTACCAAATATTGTCATTGTAAAGACTGAATGAAGTAAGATGAATGAAACAAGCCCCCACAATGTCTAGCACATACTGCACACAAAACCAAATCTGAGTTTCTTTTTTTCTCCCCTTATTCTTTGATACTGATTTTGAAGGTGATTTTGGGAGACACGTATCCTTTAACACCTAAGACTTCCAGTAATCTAGAGCCTCCTTGTGTTTCAAGTATTCTTGGTTGTCTGTTAAGTGGCCTGAAGCCATTAATGATTCACTCATTGTTCTTAATAAGCTAAAATGCCCCTAAAGGTGCTTTCATAACACAGGCAAAGGGAAGAAAAGGGTTGAACCATTTATTCTTTGAATTTGATTGATGTCGACAGGCAATCTGGACAGCTGAGGTTCAAATACACACTTTTTTCCTTTTATTTCATGGCAGGATTGATTTTGGCCTGAATCATGTGAATAATTGCCTTAGCTCCCCTAGGACATGCCTTTCACTTTGTGGGTATAGACAGCTATAGAAAAAAAGTATTATTTTAACCTCCTCAAATCATGGAAACTCTCAAACACAGAGAGGTTAATTGGTTTGACAAATGTCACACAGCTCTCAGTCCCGAAGCTGAGAGACAGCTTCCAGGTCTCCAGGCTACCCCTCCTCTCAACACATTACAGAAAACTATTACAGTTGCTTAAACACATCTATGCTTTAAATAGAAATAATAACCTTTAAAATCACACATTTCTTCCCTTTTGGGTATAGAAAATCATAGTCTGAAGCCAGTATAATAATGAATTGATAACATGTAAATAATTTTTAACATGTTCATTATCTAAATGTCGCATATTCTCATATCTTAAACAATTTCTTTGCACTTAAGTAAACCAGATAATAGATTGTTGGGAAACAAACAAATAAAAGAGGTTAAAGTTGTGGGGTTTTTTGGTTTGTTTGTTGTTTTTGTTTTATCAAATGACTAATGATGTTATTGGGATTCATGAATTCATCCATTCAATCATGTGTTTTGAAATTCTTTCTATGAGTATTGTTCTGTGCTGTAGAAAGACAAATACATATCTTAAGCTCCCATTGGAGTGCATTTCCCTTAAGAATTAGTGAGGGCAGCCCTAGAGAAAGATCAATACCAAGGGTATGAAGTACTAGGATTCCCATCCTGGTTTTGCACTAACTGACAGGGCAAATCACAACTACCCATGAAGAATGGAAACTGTAGTATCCAGTTGGACTAACACTAATGGGTTTTATTTAGAACCCAGTGAGATCATGTAAATGAAACCACTTTGAAAATGTTGAGGGACTCTATGAATGAATTACTATAATCTTTCTATTAAGGGAAGAAGATAAGACTGTGATTAGTACAAGGCTGTATTTAAGCACCATCTCCATAGAATGAATGTTATGAACGCTGTGAATCTCGAAAAGGAAAAAAAAATTCATATGTGCTTTGGTAATCAAAAATAACCCTTATTTTGGGACTGGGTCTTGGATTGGAGCTTTTGTTTATATATTGTGTTTACATTTATGTTGACAAATATGATGCCATACATTCTCAGTAAAACCTCATATTTCATGAGTCATTAGGGAGCAAGTTATTAGCCCTATTTTCCCTTTAGATAATTTAAAGTCTATATAGGTAAGTTCAAGATCATGCTCAAGATCGCATAACAAGCTACTCCTTAAAGATAGGATGTGTAACTATGGGCAGTGGGATTGGAATTGTCCTCTACAAACCTAAACATAATATCATAGAGAAGAGGAAGGAGTAGGTTATATTAAGCTACGTGTCTCAATTTTGTGGAGGAGGATGCTGAACTAAATGCAAGTCTTTGAATGACCTGTGAATTTCAATCATAGTTGTACGTCTCCCACCCCCTCACAAGTAATTGAAAACTCTTGAACACCACATTTTGTTCTACCTAAAATGTGATTGCACTTCATGGCATGTTTCATAATACTTGAGCCCTTTGGAATGTGGAAGGAACTAGGCACAAGATAGGACCCAAGATAATTTGAATCTACTCTTAGTTTAAGGACTAATTTGCTCTGTGACTTTGAGCAAGTCACTGAATTTCCCTTAACTTTCCTACATTTAAAACTGGAACAATACCCCTTTCCCTACTTCCCTTATAAGTGAAAAGATTATATAAGAATGTACAAGGATAATAAATGTTAATACAAAAGTTAAAGTGCCTTACAAAAGCAAGATTTTCCTTAAGAGGTTTTTCTGACGGTTATTTTAGGAAAGGATAGCATGTATGATCATCAATTAATCAAAGTGTCCGGAATAGGCTCTATAGAGAGGGCAAGAAATACAGCAGGATCATGAGAATTTAGTGGGGTACATCAAAATAAGTAGATGTGATAACTACATACATATAAGCTCACACTCAATGAAATTTTCACTCATTGAAGACCAAACATGTGGTACACATTTTAGAAAATGTAAAACTTCAGAGGAAAGAAATTTAGCTTTCACAAAAGAGGTGAAACTCTACCTTGGCCTGACAAATCGGTAGGACAGAGGAGGGCAAGGAGAAGGAGTCATCATTTCTGTAAAGTAGACTGTAACCTCCATAAGGACAGGGCTTTTGGTCTGTCATGTTCATTGATGTATCCCAGGGCCAGCTACCTTGTTGAGGTACTATAAACATGTGTGGATGGATCAGTGAGGGATGGAAGTACGGGCAAGGTCTGCAGGTGAAAATGAACCAGTGTACTAGAGCAAACTAGGCTACCTTCCTGACAGGAGAAGTTTCACGATGGAGTTTAGGAGATAAGTGTGAAAGAGCAATTACAGTCAAAGCTGAGAATAATACTGAATGGAAGGATCAAAACTTCCTAGTATTTGGAGCCATGAAGAATCCTAGCAATGTTAAATATCTTAATCTGGGTTTGACAGACTCCCAGTCAGTGTATGGTTTATAGACATGGTCTAGAGAATCCATAACACCCTCACTTAATATGGATTGAGCAATTGTGTATGCAAATGTGATTCTCATGGTTGGGCTTAGCTTTCTGTGAGATGCCGTGAAACAGCCAAAGAGATCCTGACTGAAGTCCTGAAAGTCCACATGTGTAGCTGCTTTGTTACATGAGGAATCATTTAATCACATGTTTTTATGGCATTTGGGGAATCTTCATAATTATGTTATGCTTATTATTTCATTGTGATTAATCTCTTCTGCTACATGATTAAATATATTTATTGTTCAAATACATCCTCAAGTGCCTCTGAGATGTTTCAGTGTGCTGAATTTAGTTTCAATAATCCCTTCTTAAGGACTTCCCAAATACTTGAGGCTACTAAGATAGCAGACCTAGAAAATATCTCCATACCTGCCTTTTTATGTAGGAAGAAAGATAAGGCTCCTATCATGAGCATCCATCCCCTACAACCAGAAGTAGAGAAAATAAAATACACAATGTGAATTTTTCAGTAAGTAGGCATGCATTTACATGAAAATTAAAAGAGGCAATGGAAATGTGGATTTGCAATGTCCTCTGAAAACTCTAAGTGGTGGTCCCCCAGTGGGGAAGGAATGAATGTCCATCAATCTTGGTGAAACCATGGTCCCATACACCTCTATCTATAGAAATTAGCCCAGAAATAAAGGCTGGAATCTGATTTTAAAATCAATCAGTTTTAATTCCAGCAATTGCAAACTTGCTTTTGCATAAATATCTCTCAGCAAGATGTAAGTAACATTATTAGTGATTGCTGATGAACCTTCAGCTCTTCTGAGAGATGACAACTGTCTTGTCACCAGCAGGTTTACTAGCAGAGTTTACTAACAGGTGTCCTAATAAATGGAATCATGCACAAGCCTTCTCTTCACACCAGAAACTTAGGTTTTCCTAACTCCTTACTGTGATCTCCTTGTTTTATTGTAGGAACAATGATATCTGTGGCATCATGAGCAAACAAATGATGCCAATTACAATGGTGGAAATATACACACAGGTAGCATGAAACTTCTTTTGGACTTATCAGTTAAGGCAGCAGTAGAACAGGGGTTACTGCACTTCCAGTGAAGTAAGTTGAGAATCTCAAAATATTTGTGCATTGTCTGGCAATATTGAGGGACAAAAGACTGGATCTGGTAGAGAAAATAACTGGGTACTTGATGAGAATTCTGGTGAGGCCAGATGTATAGTTTTGGGACTCAGATTTGAATGGGTATACAGGTCATTTTGATCTTGAATTTTGAGAAAATCTATATTAAACCAGGTAGGTTTTAGAGTTGTGAAATTGACTTTTATTTCTTTGGACATGGTGTAAGGCCTTAAGTGGACCACAAGGCATTTTGGACTTAGCAGGGCATGCTAACTTATGGCACCTCTGACCAAGTGTGAGCAGCTGCTGCTATAGTGGCAACTGCCCTTGGGTGCTCTAGCCTTGAGCAGAGACTCCTAACTTTGGACACAGGCAGAGGATGGCCTCAGCACATAGCACTGGACCACAGACTCCTACGAAAGCACCCACAGCTAAGGTAAGAAAAGAGCGCATTTATGAGTAGAGACCCTTTAAGTATCTGATTATTTTTTGAACGTTGCTTCACCAATATTGTGGACGCTTCACAAAGAGTAGTAAGGACAAGTTGATGCCTGGTTGATTATACAAATATTAATTGCCCTGTAAATTAAATGTACCTGATTAAGGAAGAGTTGGGAGAGGACCTTCAAGATGGTGGAGGAGTAATACATAGAGATCACCATCCTCCCCACAGATACATCAAAAGTACATCTACATGTGGAACAACGTCTACAGAACACCTACCAAACTCTGGCAGAAGACTTCAGACTCCCCAAAGGCAAGAAACTCTCCACATACCTGGGTAGGGATAAAGAACAAAGAAAAAACAGAGACAAAAGCATAGGGATGGGACCTGCAGCTCGGGGAGGGAGCTATGAAAGAGAAAAAGTTTCCACACATTAGGAAGCCCCTTCACTGGCAGAGATGGGGGGTGGGGGTGAGAGCAGGGGGAAGCTTCAGACCCACGGAGGAGAATGCAGCAACAGCAGTGCAGAGGGCAAAGTGGAGCGATTCCCACACAGATAATCAGTGCCAAACAGGACTCACCAGCCTGAGAGGCTTGTCTGCTCCCCCACCAGGTAGAGTGGGCTGGGAGCTGAGGCTCAGGCTTCAGAGGTCAGATCCCAGGGAGAGGACTGGGGTTGGCTGCATGAATACAGCCTGGAGGGGGCTAGTGCACCACAGTTAGCTAGGAGGAAGTCTGGGAAAAAGTCTGGAACCTGCCTAAGAGTCAATAGACAATTGTTTTGGCGTGTGCGAGGAGAGGAGATTCATAGCACTGCCTAAACAAGCTCCAGAGATAGGTGCGAACTGTGGCTATCAGTGGGGACACCAGAGACTGGCATGAAACACTAAGGCTGCTGCTAGGGCCAACAAGAAGCCTGTGTGAAAGCACAGGTGACTATCCACAAATGGCCTCTCAGGAGCCTGTGCAGCCCACCACTGCCAGTGTCTGACGAACCAGGGACAACTTCCCCAGAAGAACACATGGAACACCTCAGGCTGTTGCAATGTCATGCTAGCCTCTGCTGCCGCAGGCTTGCCCCAAATTCTGTACCCCTCCCTTTCCCTGGACTGAGTGAGCCAGAGCCACCTAATCAACTGCTACTTTAACCCCGTTTTGTCTGAGCATGGAACAGATACCCTCAGGCTACCTACATGCAGAGGTGGGGCCAAATCCAAAGCTGAACCCCAGGAGCTGTGTGAACAAAGAAGAGAAAAGGAAATTTCTCTCAGCAGCCTCAGGAGCAGTGGATTAAATGTCCACAATCAACTTGAGGTACCTGCATTGGGAAATACCTGAATAGACAACAAATCATGCCAAAATTGAGGTGATGGACTTTGGGAGCAATGGTAGACTTAGGGTTTAATTTCGGCCTCTAATTTGTCTATGGTTTGATGTTTATCTTAGTTTAGTATTTAGAGCTTATAATCATTGATAGATTTGTTCATTGTGTGTGTATGTGTATGCTTCTTTGTTTGATTTTGACTGTATAGCTTTGTTTTTACCATTTGTCTTAGGATTCTGTCTGTTTATTATTATTTAGTATAGTTTTTAGCGTTTGTTAACATTGGTGGATTTGTTTAATTGTTTGGTTGCTCTCTTCTTCCTTTCTCTCTTTCTTTTATGACTTTTTAATTTTAATATTTTTTAAATTTAATAACAGTATTTTATTATTTTTCTTTCTTTCTTTCTTTTTTCTCACTTTTCTTCTGAGCCATATGGCTGACAGGGTCTTGGTGCTCCAGACAGGTGTCAGGCCTGAGCTTCTTAGGTGACAGAGTGGAGTTCAGGACATTGGTTCACCAGAGACCTCCTGGCCCCACGTAATAGCAAATGGCAAGATCACATTCAGAGATCTCCACCTCAAAGTTAAGATGCAGCTCCACTCAATGACCAGCAAGCTACAGTGCTGGACACTCCATACCAAATAACTAAAAAGACAGGAAAACAACCTCATCCATTAGCAGGGAGGCTGCCAAAAATCATAATAAGTTCACAGAAAACACACCACTGGACATGGTCCTGCCCACCAGAGAGACAATAACCAGACTCCTCCACCAGAACACAGGCACCAATCCCCTCTACCAGAAAGCCTACCCAACCCACTGAACAATCTTATCCACTGGGGGTGGACAACAAAAACAAAGGGAACTATGAAATTGTAGGTGTGAAAAGCAGATGCCAAATGCTATAACTTAAGCAAATAAGAAGACAGAGAAATACACAGCAGATGAAAGAGCAAGGTAAAAACCCATCAGAACAAACAAATGAAGAGGAAATAGGCAGTCTACCTGAAAAAGAATTCAGAGTAATGATAGTAAATATGATCCAAAACCTTAGAAATAGAATGGAGAAAATAAAAGAAATGTTAACAAGGACATAGAAGAACTAAATAGCAAACAAACAATCATGAACAGCACAATAAAAAAAAAAAAATTCTTTATAAGGGATCAAAGACAGTAGCTGAGGGAGAAGAATGGAAAAGTGACCTGGAAGATAAAATAGTGGAAATAACTATCACACAACAGAATAAAGAAAAAAGAATGAAAATAATTGAGGGCAGTCTCAGGAACATCTGGGACAACATTAAACACACCAACATTCGAATTATAGGTGTCCCAGGAGAAGAAAGAACAAGAAAGGGACTGAGAAAATATTTGAAGAGATTATAGTTGAAAAATTCCCTAACATGGGAAAGGAAAGAGTCAATCAAATCCAGGATGAACAGAGAGTCACGTACAGTATAAATCCAAAGGGAAACACTCCAAGACACATATTAATTAAACTATCAATAATTAAATACAAAGAAAAAATATTAAAAGCAGCAAGGGAAAAGCAACAATTAACATACAAAGGAATCCCCACTAGGTTAAAAGCTGACCTTTCAGCAGAAACACTGCAAGCCAGAAGGCTGTGGCTGGACATATTTAAAGTGATGAAGGGGGAAAATCTACAACCAAGATTACTCTACCCAGCAAGGATCTCATTCAGACTTAGAGGAGAAATTAAAACCTTTACAGACAAGCAAACACTAACAGAACTCAGCACCACCAAACCAGCTTTACAACAAATGCTAAAGGAACTTCTCTAGGCAGGAAACACAAGAGGAGGAAATAGCAAACCCAATAGCAAACCCAAAACAATTAAGAAAATGGTAGTAGGAACATACATATTGATAACTACCTTAACTGTAAATGGATTAAATGCTCCAACCAAAAGACGTAGACTGGCTGAATGGATACAAAAACAAGACCCGTACATATGCTGTCTACAAGAGACCCACTTCAGATCTAGGGACACATACAGACTGAAAGAGATGGGATGGAAAAAGATAGCCCATGCAAATGGAAATCCAAAGAAAGCTGGAGTAGCACTCCTCATATCAGACAAAACAGACTGTAAAACAAACACTATTAGAAGAGACAAAGAAGGATACACATAATGATCATGGGATCAATCCAAGAAGAAGATATTACAATAGTAAATATTTATGTACCCAATATAGAAGCACCACAATACATAAGGCAAATGCTAACAGTCATTAAGGGGGAAATCAACAGTAACACAATCAGAGTAGGGGACTTTAACACCCCACTTTCACCACTGGACATATCAAGCAAAATGAAAATAAATAAGGAAACACAAGCTTTAAATGACACATTAAAGAAGATGAACTTAATTGATATTTATAGGACATTCCATCCAAAAACAACACAATGCACTTTCTTCTCAAGGGCTTATGGAACATTCTCCAGGATAGCTCATATCTTGGGTCACAAATCAAGCCTAGCCTAAATTTAAGAAAATTGAAATCATATCAATCATCTTTTCTGGTAGCAACACTATTAGACTAGTTATAAATTAGAGGAAAAAATCTGCAAAAAATACAAACACACTGAGGCTAAACAAAACACTACTCTATAACGAAGAAATCACTGAATAAATCAAAAAGGAAATCAAAAAATACCTAGAAACGAATGACAATGAAAACACGATGACCAATACATATGGAATACAGCAAAAGCAGTTCTAAAAGGGAAAATTTTAGCAATACAATCCTACTTAAAGAAACAAGTAACATCTCAAATAAACAACATAATTTACACCTAAAATAACTATAAATAGAATAAAAAACCCCAAAGTTACCAAAAGGAAAGGAATCATAAATATCAGAACAGAAATAAAAGAAAAAGAAATGAAGAAAACAAAAGCAAAGATCAATAAAACTACAAGCTGGTTCTTTGAGAAGATAAACAAAATTGATAAAACATTAGCCAGACTTATCAAGAAAAAAAGGGAGAAGACTCAAATCAATAGAACTAGAATTGAAAAAGAAGTAACAACTGAAACTGCAGAAATACAAAGGATCATGAGAGATTACTACAAGCAGCTATAAGCCAATAAAGTGGACAACCTGGAAGAAATGGACAAATTCTTAGAAATGTACAACCTTCTGAGAATGAACCAGGAAGAAATGGAAAATATGAACAGACCAATCACAAGCACTGAAATTGAAACTGTGATTTTAAATCTTCCAACAAACAAAAGCCCAGGACCTGAAGGCTTCACAGGCGAATTCTATTGAACATTTAGAGAAGAGCTGACACCTATCCTTCTGAAACTCTTCCAAAATATAGCAGAGGGAGGAATGCTCCCAAACTCATTCTATGAGGCCACCATCACCCTGATACTGAAACCAGACAAAGATGTCACCAAGAAAGAAAACTACAGGCCAATATAACTGATGAACATAAGTGTAAAAATCCTCAACAAAATACTAGCAAACAGAACCCAACAGCACATTAAAAGGATCATACACCATGTTCAAGTGGGGTTTATCACAGGAATGCAAGGATTCTTCAGTATATACAAAGCAAACCATGTGATGAAACATATTAATAAGTTGAAGGATAAAAATCATATGATCATCTCAATAGATGCAGAAAAAGCTTTTGACAAAATTCAACACCCATTTATGATTAAAAAAAAACCTCCAGAAAGTAGGCAGAGAAGAAACTTAACATAATAAAGGCTATATATGACCAACCCACACCCAACATGGTTTTAACCAAAGTAATCAGAGAAGAAAAAGAAATAAAAGGAATCCAAATCAGAAAAGAGGAAGTGAAACTGTCACTGTTTGTAGATGGCATGATACTATACATAGAGAATCCTCAAAATGCGATGAGAAAATTACTAGAACTAATCAATGAATTTGGTAAAGTAGAAAAATACAAAATTACAGCACAGAAATCTCTTGCATTCCTGTACAATAATGATGAAAATTCTGGAAGAGAAATTAAAGAAACACTCCCATTTACCATTGCAGCAAAAAGAATAACATACCTATGAATAAATCTACCAAGGAGACAAAAGACCTCTATGCAGAAAACTATAAGACACTGATGAAAGAAATTAATGATACAAACACATGGAGAGATATACTATGTTTTTGGATTGGGAGAATCAATATTTTGAAAATGACTATACTACCCAAAGCAATCTACAGTTTCAATGCAATTGCTATCAAACTACCAATGGCATTTTTCACAGAACTAGGCCAAGAAAAGTCTCAATTTGTATGGAAATACAAAGGACTGGGAAGAGCCAAAGCAGTCTTGAGAAAGAAAAATGGAGGTGGAGGAATCAGTTTCCTGGGTACAGACTATATTACAAAGCTACAGTAATCAAGAGAGTATGGTATTGGCACAAAAGCAGACATATAGATCAATGGAACAGGATAGAAAGCCTAGAGATAAATCCACACACGTATGGTCACCTTACCTTTGATAAAGGAGGCAAGAATATATAATGGAGAAAAGGTATCCTCTTTAATAAGTGGTGCTTGGAAAACTGGACAGCTATCTGTAAAAGAATGAAATTAGAACACTCCCTGACACCATACACAAAAATAAACTCAAAATGGATTAAAGACATGAATGTAAGGCCAGACACTGTAAAACTCTTAGAGGAAAACATAGGTAGAGCACTCTATGACATAAATCACAGCAAGATCCTTTTTGACCCACCTCCTAGAGAAATGGAAATAAAAACAAAAATAAACCAATGAGACCTAATGAAACTTAAAAGCTTTTGAACAGAAAAGGAGACCATAAACAAGATGAAATGACAACCCTCAGAATGGAAGAAAACATTTGCAAATGAAGCAACTGACAAAGGTTTAATCGCCAAAATATACAAGCAGCTCATACAGCTCAATATCATAACAACAAAGAAGCCAATCCAAAAATGGGCAGAAGACCTCAATAGACATTTCTCCAAAGAAGATATACAGATTGCCAACAAATACATGAAAGGATGCTCAAGATCACTAATCATTAGAGAAATGAAAATCAAAACTACAATGAAGTATCACCTCACACCAGTCAGAATGGCCATCATCAAAAAGTCTAAAAACAATAAATGCTGGAGAGGGTGTGGTGATAAAGGGACCCTCCTGCACTGTTCGTGGGAATGTAAATTGATACAGCCACTAGGGAGAGCAGTATGGAGGTTCCTTAAAAAACTAAAAACAGAATTACTATATGACCCAGCAATCCCACTACTGGACATATACCCTGAGAAAACCATAATTCAAAAAGAGTCATGTACCAAAATGTTCATTGCAGCTCTATTTACAATATCCAGGACATGCAAGCAACCCAAGTGTCCATCAACAGATGAATGGATAAAGAGGATGTGACACATATATATAATGGAATATTACTCAGCCATAAATAGAAACAAAATTGAGTTATTTGTAGTGAGGTGGATGGACTTAGAGACTGTCATACTGAGTGAATTAAGTCTGAAAGAGAAAAACAAATACCATATGCTAACACATAGATATAGAATCTAAAGAATAAATGGTTCTGAAGAATCTACGGGCAGGACAGGAATAAAGACACAGATGTAGAGAATGGACTTGAGGTCACAGAGAGGGGAAAGGGTAAGATGGGACAAAGTGAGAGGGCATCATGGACATATATACACTCTCAAATGTAAAATAGATAGCTAGTGGGAAGCAGCTGCATAGCACAGGGAGATCAACTCAGTGCTTTGTCTCCACCTAAAGGGGTGGTATAGGGAGGGTGGGAGGGAGAAGCAACAGGGAAGGGATATGGGGATATATGTATACATGTAGCTGATTCACTTTGTTATACAGCAAAACAACACACTACTGTAAAGCAACTATACTCCAATAAAGAGGTTAATAATAAATAAATAAATAATTAATTAAAAGAAGATTTGGATGAGAGCTATATTGGAATATTTATCTCTACGTTTTCCATTTGATTTTTATCTTGGACCAACCTGTTTCCTCCTAAGTACATTGCCAAATGGCTTCATCATCATCACTTAGGAGAAGCATCCACCCCATAGATGCCACTAAAAGTCATTGCTGCTTCAGCGACAATGACAAAATAGTATAGGATAGTTGGTGTTATTTTCTGCTCCTAAAGGGCAAATAACAGAAGTGTTGGGAATGGGTTAACAGAGATACACGACTGAGCATTTTGAAGAGAAATAAGGTCTTAAATGAAAGAATGGCTCTAGTTAAAATAGAGTTCAGAATCATACCATCTCTTGTCCACTTGCAGGCCTCGGATTTACTTCTATGTATGAGCAAAACTAATCTAGGCATAAAAATACCCAAAGAATATTCAGTAATTATTACAATTATATGTTAGACTTCACCCAGGTTTAGTGCTTTATAATACTCAGCACTGTAAGTCTTTGAAGTAGACAAGACTAGACCCAAACTATTCCTACCTTAGGATCGGCACTTACCTTGGTACTATAGCCCCTGCCCTGTGACTCCTTGAGCATAGACCTCGGCCCCTTGAGAACTCTTTGTACTGACCTTCTAAAATTTGACCTCTTATCGATAGGTCTTAGAGTAACTAGTCTAATCAGTCGCTAATTTTTGCATCCTACATTCTTCTAGGATGCATATGGTACGTTCTAACCCCCCCATTTTTCTACATTGGACTATCATACCATTCTCCCAATTAAAGTTGCTGTCTCCATTGTTAACCTTCTATCAAAGTTCTGGTGATAACTGAGATGCTAAGCTCAAGGTTTTAATTTAAGTGAGTTTAATAAAGAGACCATTCTCAGAGGTGAGGAATTGGTTAGCAAAGCCAAAAAGACTCAGTGAAGGACCCAAACTAGCAAGAGCAGAATGTCAAGACCACCCCTGAAGGAGTCTCATGCCAAAAAGCTGGTCCCATAGAAGAGGGGCTGCCATGCCCTTAGAGGAGTACAAACACTGATAAATGTGTGGGAATGTGTAGAGAGACTGGATGGTATAAATACAACAAACTACTCCTCCCTCTGATCTCAGTCTCTTGCCAATGTCTTCCACCGATGAGCCCCTACTGGCATTGAGATGACAAGGGGCCTGGGCTGTACAGGGCATAGTGGTCAGTACAGGACACAGAAGTACAGAGAATGTGTGTGCGAAAGGGAGCAATTGGAGGATGACCACCCCCTGCAAATCTATCATCCACAGATGAGCCAGAATCATGTCTCCAACATGCTCTACTTAGCTGATCCCTCCAGTCATCAAAATGCTCCCTTGTCTCCCCACTACCTATAGAATCAAGCCCAAGCCTGACACTCAAAATCCTCCTTGTTCTTGGCCTGCTGACCTCTCTGTCATCATCCCCAGACACTCTTCCTTCTCGAATTATTTTAAACCATTGTACTGTTTGTTTGTTTGCTTGTTTGTTTGTTTTTGTACTTCTCCTCACTGACTGGGTCACTTCTTGCCTTTAGTTTATTTAATTTCTTCTGAAATACACTTTCCTCTCTATATACCAATCAACCTCAAATGTCATCTCCTTTAGAAAGCCTTGGCCAAAATCTACATAATTCTATACATATAGCTGACCCTTGAACAACGTGAAGCTTAGAGACATCAATCCTCACACTGTTGAAAATCTGAGTATACCTTTACAGTTTGCCCTCTGTATCCATGGTTCCTCCCTATCAGAGGTTCTGCATCCTCCTAGTTAACCAATTGTGGATGGTGCAGTACTGTAGTATTTACTACTGAAAAAAATCCATGTGTAAGTGTATATGCACAGTTCAAATCTGTGTCATTCAAGGGTCAACTATATTTTGTTTTTTAGAATTTACCCTAATATTAGATTAGACCATATGAAATGTCTGCTATTCTGCTGGTTCTGACCAATAAAAAATGTGAGTTCATATGTAAAGCCTGTCTCTCTTGCCCATAGGTAAGTCTCCTGAAGGCTGGGCAATCTTCTAGAAGGGTTTATTCCTTGTCGGGTACCTCAATAGCTGTAAATGGTGGGTGCCTTATATCTGTGTATGGAACTGAACTGAACAAAGGTCCATATTTCATTTTTTCTAGGCCATGAGGAGGAGGGACTATATAAAGCTTGATTTCTCAATAAATATTTGTTGTTTGGAACATAAAACATCTCAAATCCTGTTTGTCAGTTCTCATAAGCAAGAGAAATGGGTGAAATAATATTTTCTAAGTTTGTTCTGGACTTGAAGTATATCAATTTTTGGAGGACTCAGTTTGCAAAGACCTAACCACCCATCTCCACAGTTTTAAGAATTCTGAAAGTTAACTTAATAAAAGGAGAGGGTCGATATAATTGATCAAATATCCTCAATAGCAAAATATCAGAGGTGAGGCAGTAGGTTTTATACAAAGCATATTAATACACATAAATAAATCAGGTAAAGGCTGAGGTCCCTTGTTGTTTCCTAAACATCCCTTGCAAAGTGAAAACTGCAGCTGATAATATTTGATATTATTCTAAGTACAAGGGCCTCTGGAAGCCAAGATCTAAATGGGGCCAACAACCAGATGTGACATTTGAGCTTTCTAGATTTATAGCCTATTTCCAAGTCATTTTACCTGCTATATTCACAAAAAAGTAAAAAAAAATGTCACCTGACCAAAAATGACCAATGAGTTTTCATAAATCTTTCTCAAGTTCTATCAAAACTAAGATTTCCGTGGTAATTCTCTTATAAAAAGTTATGTAAAATTTATGCCAAAATGGGGGGTGGAAAGGAGAGGTGCCTGGCAGCGTTCAGAAAGCCAAAGCTTTTGAGCAAAATTAGCTCATGCTTCTCCCCACAGGAGTCACATTTTGGCCCCTCATTTTCTGAGAACACCATTTCTTGTGAAATATAATGACACAACCTGTGTGTATATGTGTGTGTGTCTGTGTGTGTACATTTTAAATCCCTCATCCTGAACCCCCCACTGCTTAGTGAAGTGGGTCCTCATCCCTTCATGCCTCGTTAGGGCCAGGCTGGGCCAGCTGGCCCGGCTGTCCCTGTCCTCAGGCCCAGGCACCATTGTCCCAGAGCTCGCCAGCCTGCATCCCTTTGAAGCTGCTCCAAAGAAACTTTATCCCTCTGTTCCAGCTGGCGTTTCATTAAGCCCAGGCTTCACAGGATTTTCCACTCCCATTGACACATCAGAGCAAAGATGTAGCCATTAAAATAATGAAGAAAAAGGGAACTAGCAGAGGAAAAATTGTTCTGAGGGGAAATTGAAAAGGAGTACAAGGTTATTTAAAAAATAAAGGCTAACTGCAGAAAAATAAAATCTACCCACTTTCTCGTCTCTCCCTCTCTCTTTCTCTTTATTCCTCCCCTATTTGTGTGTCCTAAGCTGTCCAATTTTTTTCACAAAACTTCATAAGGAGTGACTTCAGAGAGACCCTTGTTCTATGAAAAAGCTGACAGTCACAGGTCTAAATTAGGAGCAGCTGATAAGAATCCAAAAGACATTCTGAGTACACGTGGACACAAGGGAACTCTGTGCACTGAAGACCCAGTGAATCTAAAACCTAACCTTCTCCCTTGCTAGGAAATAAATCATTGCATCTCCTGCTGGTTAGAAAGCAAACCCATCTGACTTATTAACCACCCTGTGTGTGACCTCCTTACAGTTTTGCTCAGCAGCGAGTGTCTGTTCCAGACCATACCTGTCGCTTCTTCAAAGGAACATTTGTTCCATATTTATTTTGTCATAACATCTTTTTTGATGCTTACCTGCTTCATGGGTAATGTATCTATGATGTGTTTTTTCTCTCCAGAATTAGTTTATGGGTTTAATTATCAAAATCATTGTGTGTCCCTTTTTTGCTGTCTCTAAACAAAGACCTTGCAAGAGATTCTACACAGAATTTATATTTGCCATAATATGTATCCAAGGTATCAGATGCAGCAAACTCAATCAAAGACTTGGACAAAGAAGATGTCATAAAAGGGCTTTAAGCTCCTAAAACAGCTGTGACAAATCCCAGGAACTAAACCTATACATGTTATCCCCCTGGGCCTCATTCAGGCATTGTGATTTCATTAACAAGCCTGCTTTTCTAGTATCTCTTCCCACAGGAATTAGAAGCAGTGACCTAGAAGTGGACTCTTAGATATATGTCTGATGACAGCAGGGTATGTGACAGCTGACATGTAACTGAAGGAAGAAACAAACCAAAAAGAACCCAAAAACAATGAACAAACATATTGCTTCACAGTGCAAAAACTGATGTCTATAAAAATTTATTTTCAAGTGTATTCTACAACTGCTGTTAAAATGCAAAATATATATACCCTTGAGAAATGTACTATAAAATGGTTAAAATTTGTTTTTATGAAGCAAAATACATCAGGCATTTACAACATTTATGTATATGGTCCCCCCTCATTTCAAGTATTTCAGATAGAATTGAGTGTCATCCATGTCAGTGTTCAGTTCATATTATCCTGAAATCAGTGACTCTTTATGCACTTAAATTAAAGACCATTGAAAGAAATGCTCACTTATTTATACAGACATTAAGAAAACTTCACAAGGTTCAAGAAAAGCTTATTAGAGTAGTGATCTAGTGGAAACAGATGCCAAGTGATACAGGACCACACAGGAGGAGACCTTTGTTCTAGAAAATGACAAACTCATGCTCAAATCTTAACCCTCCCTTCTCAGCACTGACATTGTATGACTCTGGTCAGATTCTCCAACATCTCCTAGGTCACACCTGTGAGAAATAATTGAGGTTTTATATATTCCAGGAACCACATCTGGCTCACATGCAGAAAACCTGTGTTCCAGGAATTGGTTGTCTAGGGAGGGATGCACTCAACACAGAGTTGGACAAGCATTTGGTGTGGGGCTGAGTAGAATCTTAAGGAAAAACATAATTGATCCATTGATTAGCATAGAGGAGTTAATTCTGTGGAAGATTAAAAAAGGGGAGGTGGAAAAATATTGCATCCCTTAAATGGACATTTCTTTAGGAAGATAAAACACACACATGAAACAACTTTCCCAGAATAATCCAAGGAAATGATGGACTATTGAACTGGAACTGAAATTACTGTAGTTAAGTCAGTCACCGAAGGTTGGTTGCATCATGGTGGTGTTATGGTAACAGTAGGACTGAACGGTTTGGGGATGAGCACAAGGGCATTGCAGGTGGGGGGATGAGAGAAAATGCTTGAGTGGGGAGTAAACACTGGATGAGCTGCCTGGTCAGTCAGAAGCCTCCTGCTAGTTCCTATCTGGCACCAGTACACAGTTCTGCAGTGTCCCCTGTCACAGAGTCACACAGAAGTTTGGAATCTTGGCTTTGCCACTCACAAACTCTGGGACATTGAGCAACAAATATAACATCGCAGTACCTCAGTACCTTCATCTGTAAAAAGAAGTTAATACCTGCAGTGAAGAGCTGTGAAAAGGATTAAATGTGAAAATGTATAACAACCACCTGGCATAGTGACAAGACTGAGCAGCCCATATAAAGCCATTTTCATTAGTTCTGTTATTACCCATTGTGGATCGTACTCCTCTGTCCTCTATGTTTGAACATCACCTCCTTCATACACATTCTCTGCCTCTCATATATTCCTTGCACTAATTTTCTTCTATATTTAACCTACCGCACTATTTTTTAATTTTATTTTTTAATTGAGATACAATTGAAATGGCATTAATTCCAGGTGTACAAAGCAAGGATTTGACATTGGTATATATGGCAAAGTGTTCACCATTTGATTCTAATTAACATTGGTCACCATCCACAATCATAAACTTTTTTCTTATGATAAGAAATATTAAGATTTACTCTCTTAGCAACTTATGAATATGAACTACAATATTGTTAGCTGTAGCCACCATGTTGTATATTATACACCCATGACTTACTTATTTTATAACCTGAAGTCTGTACCTTTTGATTAACTTCATTTTACCCAACCCCCACTCCCCACCTCTGACAACCACCAATCTGTTCTCTATATCTATGAGCTTGTTTTTGTTTTGTTTTGTTTTCAATTACACATATAAGTGAGATCATACAGTATTTGTCTCCCTCTATCTGAATTATTTCACTTAGCGTAATGCCCTCAAGTTCCATCCATGTTGTCACAAATGGTAAGATTTCATTGTTTTGTATGGCTGAGTAATATTCCATTGTATAAGCATACCACAATTTCTTTACTCATTCATTGTCAGTGGACACTTGGTTTGTTTCCATTTCTTGGCTATTACAAATAATTCTTCAATGAACATATATCTTTCAACTTAGTATTTTTGTTTACTTTGAACAATACCCAGAAGTGGAATTGAAGAATCTTATAGTAGTTCTATTTTTAATTTTTTGAGGAACATTCATACTGTTTTCCATAGTGGCTGCACCAATTTACATTCTCATCAGCAGTGCACAGGGTTCCCTTTTCTCCATATCCTTGCCAACAAATTTATCTCTTGTCTTTTTTATAATAGCAATTTTAAGAGGTGTGAAGTGATAGCTCATGGTTTTGACTTGCATTTCCATGATGATTAGTGATATTGATCATTTTTTAATGTACTGGTTGGCCTTCTTTGGAAAAATATCTATTCAGAACCTCTACCATTTTTTTAAAAAATTGGTTTATTATTATTATTATTTTGCTATGGAGTTGCATGAGTTCTTTATATATTTTGGATATTAACTCCTTATCTGACATATAAGTTGCAAATATTTTCTCCTATTCAGTAGGTTGCCTTTTCATTTTGTTGATGTTTTTCTTTACTGTGAAGAGCTTTTTAGTTTGATGTTGTTCATTTTTGTTTTTGTTTTGATGTCAACTCAAAAAAAAATTGCTAATACCTACGTCAGGGAGCTTACCACCTATGTTTTCTTCTAGGAGTTTTATGGCCTCAGGTTTTACATGCAGGTCTTTAATCCATTTTGAGGTAATTTTGTGTCTACTGTAAGATAATGGTCATTTCACTCTTTTGCATGTGATGGTCCAGTTTTCTCAATACTATTTATGGGAGAAACTGTCTTTTCCCTGTTGTATGTTTTTGGTTCCTGTGTCATAAATTAATTGACCATATATATCTGGGTTTATATATCTGGGCTCTCTATTCTGTTCCATTGATCTATGTGTCTGTTTTTTTGCCAATACAATACTGTTTTGATTACTATAGCTTTGTGATATAATTTGAAATCAGGGAGCATGAGACCTCTAGCTTTGCTATTCTTTCTCAAGGTTGCTTTGGCTATTTGGAGTCTTTTGTGATTCCATACAAATTTTAGGATTTTTTTTTTCTATCTTTGTTTCTTAAAAGGCATTGAATTTTGATAAGGATTGTATTGAATCTCTAGACTGCTTTGGGTAGTAAGGATATTTTAACAATCTTAACTCTTCCAATCCATGATCATGGACTATATTTCCATTCATTTGTGTCTTCTTCAATTTCTTTCACCAATATTTTATAGTTTTCAGTGTACAGATCTTTCATCTGCTTAGTTAAATTTATTCCTAGGATTTTTTTATGATATAGTTGTAAGTGGGATTTTTTTTTTACATTTCTCTTTCTGATAGTTTGTTATTCATGTATATAAATGCAACAGATTTCTCTATTCTTTATCCAGCAACTTTACTGAATTTATTAGTTCTAACATTTTTTTGGTAGTCTTTAGGTTTTTCTACACATAATATCATGCCATCTGCAAATAGTGACAGTTTTACACTTTCTTTCCACTTTGGATGCCTTTTGTTTCTTTTTCTTGCCTAATTATTCTGGCCAGCACTCCCAAATTTCTGTGGCATCAAAGGTAATAACTCCTTTTTCATTTCTGATTTTATTTATTTGAATTATCTCTTTTTTTTTTTTTCAGTGAGTCTAGCTAAAGTTTTGTCAATTTTGTTTATCTTGTCAAATAACCCGCTCTTGGTTTTATTGATCTTTTCTATTGTCTTTTTAGTCTCTAGTTCATTTTTTTTCCCACTCTGATCTTTGTTATTTCTTTCCTTCTACTGACTTTGGGTTTTGTTTCTCCTACTTTTTCTAGTTTCTTGAGGTGTAAAGTTAGATTGTTTATTTAAGATGTTTCTTGAAGTAGGCATTATTACTATAAACCTCCCTCTTAGAACTGCTTTTGCTGCATCTCATAAGTTTTGGTATATTGTATTTCCATTTTCATTTGTATCATTTTTTTTAAAAAAATTGCCTTTGATTTCTTTGTTGTCTCAATCATTGTTCAGTGGCATGTTGTTTAACCTCCACATATTTGTGAATTTTCCAGTTTTATTCTTGACATTATTTCTAGTTTCATAGCATTGTGGTTGGAAAAGATTCTTGATATGGTTTCACTCATTTAAATTTATTAAGATGTGCTTTGTGGCCTGATGTATCATCCATCCTGGAGAATGTTCCATGTGCTCTTGAGAAGAATGTGTATTTCATTGCTTTTGGATGAAATGTTCTGTATATATCTGTTAAGTCCATTTGACTAATGTGTCATTTAAGTTGTTTCCCTATTAATTTTATGTCTGAATGATCTAGCCATTGATGTAAGTGGGATATTGGCTGCTATTATTGTATTGCTGTCTCTTTCTCTCTTTAGATCAGTTAATGTATTTAGGTGCTCCTATGTTGGGTGCATAAACATTTACAAATGTTATATCCTCTTACTAGATTGGCCCTTTTATCATTATGTAATGCCCTTCTTTGTCTCTTATTACAATCTTTGTTTTAAAATCTATTTTGTCTACGTATAGCTACCTAGCCTTCTTTTGGTTTCCATTTGCATGGAATAACTTTCTCTACTACCTCAAGTTCAGTCTGTGTATGTTTCATGTCTGAAGTGTGTCTCTTGTAAGCAGCATATAGATGGGTCTTAATTTTTTATTCACTACCTTTACTATGTATTTACCATGAGATTTATACTTTCATATGTTTTCCTGTTACTAATTAATGTCCTGCTTTTCAGCTTAAATAATTCCCTTTAACATTTCTTGTAAGGTCAGGTTAGTGGTGACAAACTCCTTTAGCTTTTTCTTGTCTAGAAAAAAATCTATCTATCAGACCCTCAGGCAAAATCTTTAACAGAATACAAATATATACCGTCCTGTGGGACTGCAAGCATAAGTCCCACTGACACCCAGAGTCAGGAGATCTGGAGGTGTCTTTTCAGCAGGAGTCACAAAAATCAGGGCTACAAGCAAGTGTATAAGTTCATTCCTGAGAGATCCTTCTGATCTGTAGAGAGGCAGAGGGAGAGTGCAAAGATGGTCTCCTGGTCTATGTTCCCTGAGAGCACCTCTGTAGCCTCTAGATGTGTGCCAAACCTGATGTCTGCCCCTAAGGCCAAAACTCCAGGACTAGCAAGTAAGACTTTTTCACAGAAAGATTGGGTATGTGCTTGAATCTTCTGTCTGTGCAGTGCCCTGGGGCTGGTGGCCTGCCAAGGACTGTATGTATCTCCAATTATTACAGCCCTGTAGAACCCAAGACCCCTGACCACCAGAGCCTGGCAATCAAGGGGTATCCTCTAGGTAGTGACCATAAAAACCAGGGCGCCAGACATAAAATACTGGGACACCAGACACATATGAGAGCTCCCCTCCAAGATATACTGATGTTCTGGACTGCATCAGAAAGAGTGCAAATATAGTACCTGCCCTCCCAGGTCTCAGAAAATGTTTACAGTCAGCCCTTAGATGTGTGTTTAATCAGAAATCAGCCCCTCAGGCTACAGGTATAGTTATAAGCTAATAGTTATAAGCTAATTTCTTTTTTCACAGAAAGATTGAGCTTCTGGGTCTGTTACCCTTTGCTGTGTCTTCAGGGTGGTAGTTGTTTAAAAACTCTTTCTCCATTGGTTACAGTCCTGTGAAACCCAGGACCATAAGCCCCTCTATCCACCAAAGTCAGGCAATGTAGGGGTGCCCCCTGGCAGCAATGGCAGCAATCTGGGCACTGAAGAAGTTCATAAGTTCCTTTCTGGAAGATGCTGGCAAACTGGAAAGAGGTAGAGAGAGAGTACAAAGATTGTATTCACTGTCCTCTATTCCTTGAGAGAAGCTCTGTAGACCCTAAGTGTGCCAACCAGAAGCTAACCCCTCAAGCTAAAGCTACTAGACACAGAAAGACTGGGGTGTGTTTTAGTCTGCTATCTGTGAAGTGCCCTGGGAGTGGCAGTCTTCCAAGTACTGAGTTTCTGAGTGTCCCAGCCCTACAGGACTCAGGAACACAAGTCCTTCTGACTTCCAGAGCCAGGTGACTTTGGGGTGTCCCTTGCATGGCAGTCATAAAAACCAGGTCACCAGATGTAAAAAAACAGGGCACCAGATGTGTGTGGAAACTTCACTCCAGCAGATACTGGCACTTTGGAGAGAGGTAGCATAAATACATACGTAGAGCCTGATGAGAACAAAAACAAAAACAGAAAAGAGAAAGAAAGAGAAAGAAAAGGAGAAAGAAATTTAAATTGATGAGAAAAAAGAAAGAAAAAGAAATAAGAAAAAAAAGAAAACAAGGGGAAAAAGACACATGATGTTAGCTGTCAGCTGGCTTTAGCAAGGCAGAGGGAGGGAAGGAAGGTGACACCCCTCAGCCTTTGTCCACAGAGAATATCTCAGTAGCCCCCTACCCCTCGGACCAATGCTTCAAAATTGGGAAATAAATCTCTTTCACTTAAAGTCTGGGCACTTTCCAAAGGGCTGCATCTTCACTGGGCCTTGGAGAAAGTGAATTTGTGTGCAGGACCTTTATGAGCCATTCCTCACTTCACCACAGCCCCTCTGGTCTCTTGGGCATGAGCCCCATTTGTTTTCAAAGCTAGATATTTTGGAGACTTGCCTCTCAGGTATCAGTTTTAAAAGATGGAGTGTCTAGTGCACAAACACTTCTTTCCCTTGGGCTCCAGGCTTTGCATTCCCTCTCAATTGTGGACCACTATGCTGGGGGTGAGGTTTATAGCCAAATTTTGTCTCAGCCTTTCCTACCCTCTTTGATTGCCCTATATGAAGGGGTCCCTCTGCCAGTTTTTAGTTTTTTTTGGTTTTTGGTTTTTTTTCCTAGAAGTTCAGTATGTCCATGGAAGGAGGTAAGGTCAGGATCTTGTTATATCACCATCTTGAACCAGAACTCCCCAAATTGCACTATTGAAATTATTCTACTCTCTTCTCTGTTACCAAAATTACATCAACTTGCTGTCTTCTTTCTCATCCTTCAAGGTCTATATCAAGTCAAAACTCCCCTTAAAATCATCCTAAGATGCATGGGCTTATTTTTAGTGCATGTTTTAACCTCTGCTATAGCCTTTGCTATAAACTGCATTGTATTATAAGTTCTAGTGCAGGTGACAATTTCTCATTGACTTGTGAACCCTTACAAGACAGGAATACTGCTTGTTAAATTTAATTTTCCCCAGGGTCACTCTACATAAGTTTGATGAGAAGGGCCTAAAGTATCCAATTCTCTTTGTTTTCTTCCTGAGGATAGAAGCCAAGGTTACTATTTCTGTTTTTAGGATGCACTTATATTTTTCATTACATGAGAAGTCTTAAAGGAAAATGATTTAGTAATCAAAATAAATCATCTGACACTT
This sequence comes from Neophocaena asiaeorientalis asiaeorientalis, assembly GCF_003031525.2. NCBI lineage: Eukaryota > Metazoa > Chordata > Mammalia > Artiodactyla > Phocoenidae > Neophocaena > Neophocaena asiaeorientalis. The sequence continues at coordinate 401,963 of NW_020172268.1, read as the reverse complement.
AGGCAATCTTGAGCCCATAGAGTATCTTGAAAAATGGAAAAAATTTTTGATGTCTTAACCCTCACTTAGAGAGGGTTCTAATTATAGTAATTTATGTTTCTTGGATTATAGATGTTGTGGTGTGTATATGTGCATCCAAATACAATGAGACTCTGTGTTGTCTGGCCTCATGCATGTTTTTCAAGGTTTCAAAATCCATTAACTAGATCTCATTTAGCTTTGCCTGATATGATAGCTTTTATTGTGTAAGTATGTGGGGAGTTTTTTGGTTTTGTTTTGTTTTTACAGAAACCAAGTGTGCCCTTTGGATGAATTGATTTCCTCAATCTCATGATGAAATATTGCATTTCAGTTGTCAGTTTTGATTTATTGTTTCTTTAAACATTAAATATTCCTTTGCTTTTTTTTTTCTTTTTTTTTTGCGGTACGCGGGCCTCTCACAATTGTGGCCTCTCCCGTTACGGAGCACAGGTTCCAGACGCGCAGGCTCAGCGGCCATGGCTAACGGACCCAGCCGCTCCACAGCATGTGGGATCTTCCCGGACCAGGGAAAGAACCCGTGTCCCCTGCATCAGCTGGTGGACTCTCAACCACTGCACCACCAGGGAAGCCCTCCTTTGCATTTTTATTGGTTTCATTTAAAATGTTCTGCTCATCTTTTTCATGGCCTGCTCCATAAACGCAAGGAAGGCTTCTGTGAGGGAGCCTTTGGGTACCCACAGAGTCCCCTCCACTCTGCAAAGTCCTCCTGGCTCATGATCTTCCATTGGCTGAATATCCCCAAAATCAGCAAACTCATGAAAACCCTGTCTGCTTTTTGTTATGGAATTTATAAAAACATGTACTAAATCTAATAACTTTGGTGTGTAATGAGGCATACAGCATATGTCAGTAGTATGGTGTCCAAGCAGCAGTGGGCTTGAATGGTTTTTCTTGCTAGCAAATGTGTTACATGAGATTTGACCCTTAAATTGAGCACTGGGAGGGATAAATAGGGTAATCAAAAGGACTCCCGTACAGTCATAGGAACCTGGAGCCATCTGGTCAAAACGAAAATAAATCAGTAATGCAACTAGAAATAGTCTCCAGAGAACTTTGAGGATTGGTTTAGCCTTGTTGTGTCTCAAATTGTGGAGCAGAGGAAGCTGACAGCAAAGATCAGGAAATCAACTCTAATTAACACACACACACACAGTGTAGGGCTCAGAAGTCCTTTCAGATTGAAATGCCTTACACCTGAGGGACGAAAACATAGACAATAATTCAAAAGTAGCCCAGCTTGGTAAAGACATAAATAAAAGCATGCATTTTAGGTTAAGCTTGTGAATTTCTGCTACAGAAAAACAAGCAAAACATAACAAAAACAGAAACCCCATTTAATCAGAATTTAACAAACTAGAGCTTTTGGCCATGCAGCATCACTTTGCTGCCTTCAGTTAAGAAAACCAGTATCTGACCCATCTCTTTAAGAAATCTGTCTTTCCTCAACTTTTTACATATGTGGCAAAGTGAGAAATTAACAAAATCATGTGAAATGTTCAAGTAAAGCCATTTTTCTTCAATATATTATCTTTTGAAACTTAGCCAAAAACATCTTATTTGTTGTACCTATTTTATAAAATACATGTTTGTTTGTTTGTTTTTTAATTTTATTGAAATACAGTTGATTCACAATGTTGTGTTGGTTTCAGGTGTACAGCAAAGTGATCTAGTTATACATATACATATATGTGTATATATATACATATATATATATATTCTTTTCAAAAGTTTTTTCCATTATACATGATTACAAAATATTGCATATAGCTCCCTGTGCTATATAGTAGATCCTAATTTGTTATCTATTCCACATATAGTAGTGTGTATATTTTAATCCAAAACTCCTTAATTTATACCTCCACCCCTTCCCCTTTGGTAGCCATAAGTTTTTTTTCTATGTCTGTGAGCCTATTCCTATTTTGTAAATAAGTTCATTTGTATAATTTTTTTAGATTCCACATATAAGTGATATCATATGTTATTTGCCTTTATCTGACTTACTTCAAATAGCAGAAAGAGAAATTAAGAAAACAATCCCATTTACCACTGCATCAAAAAGAATAAAAATACATGTTAAAACCATCCTAAATTACAGATTCAAATCTCCAAAAGATAATGTATTAGAAATACATATTAACACAAAAAGATATGTATAAATACTGTTTTGATTCCATATTTGAAAAAAGTTTTAAAATCATTCCAAATATGTCTTCTTCTACATCATGTAAAACATTTTGACTAGCATTTGCATTTTGGAACAGTTATTTATGATCATTTGATAGTCAATGGTATATGGAGCTATGCCTGCCCTAATCTCCCACGACTCTGCCTGTCTGTGCTCTGTCGGAGGCCATGCAGTAGGCCTCGTCACCCATCACAGTTTTCTGTTCAGCTCATGCGTAAGTGCTGAGTGCTCACTCCATACAAGATGTTCCACTTAGAAATGTCTGAGTTGAAGGAAAGTGTGAGAGAAGGTACTTGTCCTCAGAGTCTAGGTTCTGAAGTGGAAACAGATGTGGAGACAAACAAGAACATTATGGAGAGTGTCACCAGTGAAATTCAAGACACATGGTCTGGCTGGACAAGAAGGAGCATACATCCTGTCTCATTTGGCCCTGTCACATTCAACCTCACTGTGACTCAGTTTTCTCTCCTGTAAAATGGAAATCATTATAGTATTCAACTTGTAAATTTGTTTCTCCTTTAAATTTTTATTGGAGTAGAGTTGATTTACAATGTTGTTAGTTTCATGTGTCCAGCAAAGTGAATCAGTTACACATATACATATATCCACTCTTTTTTTGTTTTAGATTCTTTTCACATATTGTAAATTTGTTTTGACACTTAAGTGAGTTAAAGCATATTAAGCACTTAAGAACAGTGAGCAGCACTTTTTTAGAACCCAGGAAACAACCAGTTTTCATACTCACATTATTACTGTGAATATCTTGTCTGTGATGATTATTATTTGGTCCCCTTATGTATTAACTATAGTTTTTTTTTTTTTTCCCCCCTTCTACCTAGATGTTAGTTTTGCAAAGATTTGCTCAGTGTTTTACTATTTTTTTTTTTTTTAACTGAGGCATAAGCCCACCACTGTGGGGGATATAGAGAAACAGAAGATACTCTTTTTTTCCCAAAGAGTTCCTGGCTTAGGTGGAAAGACAAGCAGCGTGCACACACAAACATGCACACACAAACATACACACATACACACAGAGTTTGTAATGAGAGCACAGTACACATAAAGTGATTGAATAGAGTATTTTCAACTTTATGTGGCAGGATGTTGGAAACCCCATAGTCCCATTATATACAATTAGTTTGTTAAAATTACGATGGACTATGTAATCTTTAACATGATTACAACATAATTCTTGCCCAACTTTTTGTTTTCTCTGAAGTTAATAATTGTCTCTAGTTTTTTTTGTTTAGTTTTCTAATTAACCCCCAATCTTTCTGATAGAACACAAATTTATCTCTAAATATAATCACTAGTGCCATATAGTTACTAGTGTCATTGGTTTCACTTTTTTTTCCTTTGGACATATCTATCCTGCATCTCTCCTTCCCCTTGCTTCAAAGTAGGCTGGGTACACTCTAGACACATCTATGGTGTTAAGATTTCCCATTATCATCATTCAGAGAATTCCATTGCCTCTTTCTCTGTTGAAGCCCCATTTCAGGAATCATGTGTCTCCATCTTTCCTGTTTAAATTGAAAATCTTTTATAGTATCTTTCTGAAAAAGAGTTAATGGTAGATACATTCTTAAGAACTCAAAATGTCTGAATACATCTTTATTTTTCCTTATGTTTGATTGTTTGGCTAGATATTCAATTCTAATCAGAAGTTTATCTTTGTGAATTTGAAAGTTTTTCTCCATTTCCTTTTATTCTTAAATATATCCTCTTTAAAAATGAGATGGGGGGCTTCCCTGGTGGTGCAGTGGTTAAGAATCTGTCTGCCAATGCAGGGGACATGGGTTCGATCCCTGGTTGGGGAAGATCCCACATGCCACGGAGCAACTAAGCCTGTGCACCACAACTACTGAGCCTGCGCTCTAGAGCCCGTGAGACACAACTACTGAGCCCACGTGCCACAATTACTGAAGCCCACGTGCCTAGAACCCATGCTCCACAACAAGAGAACCCACCGCAATGAGAAGTATGTGCACTACAATGAAGAGTAGCCCCCGCTCGTTGCAACTAGAGAAAGCCCGTGCACAGCAACAAAGATCCAACACAGCCAAAAATAAATACATAAAATAAATAAATTTATTTTTTAAAAAATGAGATGGGATTCTGTTTCCAAACCCTTCCTTTTTGTCTATGGAAAATTAGGGTCTTCTCTTCAGCCCCCAAATTCTGGAGGCTCACAAGGACATACTTTGTTGATATTTTACATGATATTTAGTGGTCTCTTTTTTTAAAATATGGAAATATGTCTCTTAGATCTGTGGAGTTCCCTTGCTTTATTTCTATGATAATAAAAATAATTCTGTTTTGTCCATCTCAATTTCTTTAACTCCTCTTACTCTTGTCCTGTAACCTTCTACAGATGTTCTAGCTTTTTAAATCTTATCTCTTTTATGTTGTCTTTGTCTTCTTGTTCTGCTTTTTAAAAGTTATCTTTATCTTTTATTGCTTGGGTTGAACTTTTAAAATTCTGCTCTACATTTTTAATTTTCAAAAACCCTTTCTTTTTCTTGGAATGTTCCTTTTGTGAAGCAACCAATTTCATTTCACAGATTCAATGTTTTCACTCTCTTCTCTGAAACATTTTAGAATGTTGGAAATTTTCTTTTGCTCCTTACATTATCTCTGTTTCTTCTGGTCTTTTTTACCCCTTTGCTTTTATCTCTCTTTTGTCCTTGTTTTTGAGGCCTTCTGCAACCGTCTGGTGATGACTTGTGATATATTCATAATTAAGAGTGAGGCACTAAAAACTGATCTGATTTCTGTGCTCATGAGCAGGGATGTCTAATTGTGGGTGCCACTCTAGGTTAATCAGGGGATGACAGCTTGTTCAGCTCAGCCAGACTGTTTCCTGAGTCATTCAAATATTGACTTGAGAGGCAAAAGCTCAATTTTCCAGCATTCTGGAAGATCATAAGGAAGAGTAGGGTGGGATATGATTAGTTTACTAAGTATACTTTCATGAATAATCTGTTTTTAATACAGCACTTTCACTTTGACCTTTAGCTAAGGCTACTTTGTCTAAGGGCAAAGATTTTATGGTCTCATTGTTCCAGAAAACATACTTCCAGTCTTCTGCATCCATGGGTACACTGAGTTTCCTGGCTACACAAGGTAATGACTGGTACTTAGGTTAGTAATTGCTCCTATAAATACTTCCAACCTACACTCCAGTTTTAAGTCCTACCTGGCACTTTCATCCAAGGTGCTGGTGTCTCTAAATCTTAAACATTCCCAGGTTTCTTCCATGAATCATTTTGCCAATATTTGGCTATTTGTTTTGCAAGTACTCAGGTTTCAGGTTCCTCTGAGATGCTCAGACAGTTAATTTCCTCTTGGTTTCATTCCAATTTCTCAAGTTTTGTTGGCATCTTTCATCAGCTCTTGTCTCTATATTATTATTATTTGCCTCTTCTGATGTCCCACTATAGAGGAGTTTCAAAAGGGAATAAGAGTGGCTTCCCCGGTGGTGCAGTGGTTGGAAATCTGCCTGCCAGTGCAGGGGACACAGGCTCAAGCCCTGGTCCAGGAAGATCCCACATGCAACAGAGCAACTAAGCCTGAGCACCATAACTACTGAACCTGCACTCTAGAGCTTGCAAGTCACGTCTACTGAGCCCCTAAGCCACATCTACTAAGTCTGCATGGCCACAACTACTGAAGCCTACATGCCTAGAGCTTGTTCTCTGCAACAAGAGAAGCCACCTCAATGAGAAGCCCACACATGCCGCAATGAGGAGTAGCCCCCACTCACCACAAGTAGAGAAAGACTGCACACAGCAACAAAGACCCAACACAGCCAACAATAAATAAATAATTTTATTTTTTTAAAAAAGAGGGAATAAGAGATAAGTGTGTGTGTTTAATTCACCATGTTTAACTGGAAATCAGGGTAGGATTTAAATGGTTGTATTCCAGACCCTAATGCAGTATATTGTGGTAGATGTTTAAGAGTTAAATTATTATATGTTTAATTTCTCAAATCATAATACATGAGATTCAACTCAGATTTTTTAGGTAAATATCCATTGTTATAATTAAATATTTATTTGCCTGGGGATTGTGAAACCCAATATTTATTAACATATTTTCAAGAGTCATTGCAAAGACAATAGTAGCCATAATGTTTGCTTCCTAATCTCTGGAGTAGTATCTTCATAGCCAGAAGATTTATTTACCAGCATCCTCTGATACTCCATTTTTCTGAATAAGATTACAATGTTAGGATTAATTATATGAAATGTAACTAGAAACCTTAGTGAAAAACATGGTCACTGGAGACATGTTGAAAATATTTACTCTGACAGATGCAGTTCACCTAAATACCCATCTTGCTAACATCAACGATTTTTGAAAGCCTCAGTGTGAATGTGTGTACCTGAGAACATGCATGCCCAGAAAATATGTAAATTTCATGGGAGCAGCAGAGCTGGTAATGCCTGCAAAAGCTTTTCATCAGCCAGTATTCCTCACATGGGATAGTAGAAAGGTAAAATCATGAAGCTAGAAAAAGTCCCAAGAAGTTCATGGTCCTTGTACCCAGCTGAGGCTCTTTAAGAGGATCTCTTTTATAGAGCATTTCTGATGTCACCAGTGTTTGTAGAATGATACGACATTGACCCATTTGAGAGGTAAAACTTCTGTTAAACAGCTGAAATGGTTAGAAATATTTTTCTTGTATTTAATGTGAAAACTGTCTTATAGATTACCTTTAGATTTCTTTTCATTTTTTTCTTATTTCTTCTCTTCCCCTCTTCCTTTTTTATGCTCATAATAAAAAGTAATTGATCTGGCCATGAACAAACAAGCATCTCAAATAGATCCATGATATCATCTTCAGTAAAATCAAGGATTATAAGATTATCAAGAAAGGCCTATGGACCTGGCATCTAAACCGTGGGATACTCATTTCATTGAAGTTTAACATTTAATAATCCCAGGGGAAACCACAAAATTTAGTGTATGTGTGAGTGGAAATATGTGTGTGAGTGCATGAATGAATGTGTGAGTGAGTGTGTAATGCATTGGTCTCACTTTTTGCAGGAGAAATTGGGGTATACTAAGGTATAAGTAGGACCTGTGGACAAAGATGTTAAAATATATGCAAAAGCAATTCTAACCTTGATTCTGGACTTATAAAAAGGAACATCATGTATGACTGACTCCACTGTCATCTTAGGGTAAGGCCTCAATCTCTTTACCTATTTCTAAAATCTCATTTTTTCTAAAATCTTACGAGCCTCTCCAAATGGTGACCTCATGAGCATCTTCATATCAAAATGTTCTACACAATGTATTATTTACCACAGAGAGGTTCTCACTTAGGAGAAAAGCCTTGTAAGGATTATTCCCAAGCTAAAGGATCATTCATGATGGGCTTTTGCACATCAGTGCTGGATGCATTACTTGAAATTATCTTTTTTTGGCATCCCTAAAATGAATTCCATAGCCTTGTGCTTCATGGTCTTCCCCTTTCTACACATGAGAAAGAACCTATGTAGAAAGTTATTTGGACCGCTTTGTTTTTTGTAAAATGAAGATGATGAAGTTTCTATTTTCCCCAAGGGCTGTCTCAGTTCAAGAGGGTGCCAGTGTGTTAGAGGCAAGGATACATCTAGTTCTTGATCATTGGTCCAAATAGGTTGCTACTGAGATGATCTGGCCTCTATTGGTCTGTCTTTCCATTTTGTTTAATGATTCTCTTTGAAAACAAGTGACACATAGGCAACACAAACACCACACTTTTGGGTCATGCAAAGTTTTCTTTGGCTTCTATGTCACAATGAGGCTGACTATGTCTACTTCTCTCCAGTGTTTTCTCACTTACACATAGTCTGAGAATCTAGCAGGGAAATGAGGCATGGGTCTTTTCTTCTCTCTCTCTTTTTAATTGGGTAAATTTGGCATGTAACATTTTGTAAATTTAAGGTGTACACTGTGTTACTTTGATACATTTATATATTATGACATTGTTGCTGCTCTAAAGATATTTATCACATTGCTTACTTATTACAATAGTATTGTCTATATTTGATATACTGTACATTAGATCTCTATGGCTTATTATGTACTCATTACAAGTTTGGACGCTTAAACATCATCAGTCTTATCCTCCCACGCCTCATGATCACTGTTTTACTCTCTGTTTGTTTCTTTTTTTACAGGTTTGACTTTTTTAGATTCCATATTAAAGTAATATCATGTAGTTCTCTGACTTATTTTGTTTAGTGTAATGTGCTGTATGGCAGGATATCCACCTTTCTCATGGCTGAATAATATCTCATTGTGTATATGTCTTTTTTATCCATTCATCTATTGGTAGGCATTTGGGTTGTTTCCTTATGTTGGCTATTGTAAATAATGCTGCAATAAACATGGGAGTGCATATATCTCACTGAACTCCTGTCTTCATTTCCTTTGGGTATATATCAAGAAGTGGAATTGCTTGGTTGTGTGGTAGATCCATTTTTAATTTTTTTGAGGAATGTCTACAACCTCTCTTACATCTCACAAACTCATCTGACATTTTTCTAACTCTCAGCTTTCTCCCTAGGGTGCAGATTTCATGTACCTCTCCCTGCAATCATGATGTCTTTGTTTTCATCATTTCCCTTTCTTGGAGGTCAATATCCTTGCTGTGTTTTGTGGTATCCCCACGCCCAGTTCTGTCTATACTCAATATCTTCTCCTTTCACCTAAAACATAAGCTTTTTAAATACAAATACTAGTAACCCCCAACATACCAATAAATACTGCTTCAAGGAAAGAGAGTAATAAAGACCAAAGGTGACACTATAATTTTTCCAAATAAAAAACATTAAATTTTAATCATAACATTAAAAAATACTCATATCATTACATGAGTTCACATCATGTAAATGTATGTGAAACTGTGGAGCTTCTTCATGTAAATCTTTTCACCTATTCATGCTCTTACAGTGTCTTATCTGTCCTTGTTCTATGTTTTTAAATATATAATTTTTACTGCCTATGATTCTGTTATTCACTCATTAATTCCACCCACAACTTGTAAGCTTCTCTAGTCTGAAAAACGTTTCAGAAAAAAAGTTTTTTGGGGTTACCTTTCTGCACTCAAGCTGCGACTCTATATGTTTGCAAGTTCACATAAAGTGTTGGTAACCACACAAAATTATATTAATTACTGACTAGAGGCAAGTGAAATCATGGGAAGGTGATATGATTGTATGTTTGTATGATTTTCCCCTTTAGATACTTAGCAGGTAGGGCACTGCTGGGGCAGAGGAAGGAGAGACCGAGGATGAACCTTGGAGGTGTTGGATGGATGATACCTTCCAAGTAAGGGCACAAAGGATGGTTTCATCAATTGAATTAAATAGTTTCAGAATTTCAGAATATTCGATGCAACATCTCAAACAAATGAATAACTAAACCAAAAACCAAATAATTAGGCCGGTATCACCTGTTCAGTATTAGTAATAAACGTGTTACAGATAAAAATAATTGTTCCCATGAATTTGGTTAAGAATTGCATTCAGTTGCTGATAATCAACAACAGATGTAACAGTGGTTTAAACAAGATAGAGTTTTATTTCTCTCATGTGAAGGAACTCCAGAAGTGGAGAGATGAGAGCCAGAAGGCAGCTACATGGTATTTTCAGATCTTCTCTGTATTTATACTTTCTGAAATAGTGCCAACAAACTTGAGCCAATAGGAATTCAGGTGAGGTGGGTGGAGCAAAGGGAGGTGCCCAATTTAATGAGCTCAGAAAGACCACTGCTGAGAAATGATGAGCATCCAGGATGGATAGGGTGAGGGCAGGTGACATGAAGCCATGCATTAACCCTTAGGTGTCAGGAAGCCCCTTCAGCCTCTTGACAGCAGAAAGACAAGTTAATGCTACAAGTAGTATTTAGGTCTGACATTGATGTACAGAATCGTTTAACAAAGGATGAAACAGAAGTGAAGGGACATTGAAATATCCATACAGAAGGAGTGGTATTTGGAATAGAAAAAGAGAACTGCAAGCTTAGTGACATTTTATGATTTTATTTCATCTTAACTATAATCATGAACTCTGTGAGGAATCCATTGGGAAACTAACCAGAAAAGTAAACACACTGATTTAAATTATTGTCCTTAGCATCCCAGCCACTGTGTTTGTCACATTTCTTCCTACATCTTGCACTCTGCTCCTGCACTGCACTCGGGCAGGAAGAGTAAGCAGTCACCACGGGATACGACAAGAAAGGATCCAGGGGCAGTCTACCTACCCTATCAGAAGACAGAAGCTTTGATACCCTGATGTCTCTGAAGCCTATAATCTCATAATGTCTTTTTTTTTTTTTTTTTTTGGTCATTTCATATTGCCTTTTTGATCAAGAGTTTGCTGTTAAATGCAACTAACCTTGTGAGGAAAAATACATTAAGCAACAGTTTTTCCACTTTATCTTGATAATTTTCAGGGCATTTGAAAGCTTAACAGGCCCCTGGGACCCAGGCCAGAGGTATGGGTGTTTTGAAGGAGGGAGAAACTGGAAAGATGCTCAAAAAGAAGGATAAGTATACTGAGACTTCTCCTAAGACATGGAAGGAACTCAAGGTCCTCAGCCATCTCTGTGTCTCTGCTAGGGCCAGGTGAAAAGTCAGTATAAGACTGCAGTTCACTAAGTTTTGCTTTCCCTGGATCTGTCTGGTACTTCTATGTGGCTCTTGGGAATCACAGCACTCCCTGTGTCTACCTTTCTTTTATGAATAACCAGAGTCATGAGTTAAACGGGCTATGGAAGAATAAAGACAGTGAGTGATTAGAGCAGCTTGAGATTTCTGTGAGATTTAGGGTGTTAGCTGTTGACAGAATGGCGTTGGAATTGGAGATCAGCAGTAATCTTGAATCCTATGATAAGATGGGCTCCCCATTGTCCTCAGCGCTCCACAGGATATTTCTGTCAGTCTGGATTCTGTTCCTAAAGAATGAGGCTTTAGGAGTCACTGGGAGGCTGTTCTTTGCTACAGATGCTACAGAAGAACAGCAAAGATGTGAGCGAGCACGTCATTTTTCTGTAGGGTGCACGGGAAATACACAGCACTGGTACGGCTGGGCTCCCTCCAAGGGGAAAGTATTCTGTTTCTAACAATAGCTTGCCATTCATTCAGAGTAGAGCATTGTTACAACGAAAAGCTGAAGTTGGGGAAAATGTTAGCCTAATTGTTGACACACTGCCATTTCACCTTCTCACCTGCTAAAGCCTAACCCTAGAGACCACAGAGCTTGGGGAGGGAAGGTCCGCGTGGGTGGGGAGACGCAGGAAGGGAGTGTTAGGAGAGAGAAGGACGTTCTGGGGAGCGATATTTCTTACAGTCTAATTGCTCGATGTTTTATAGAACCTGATCATTAGGGGATCCTGGGCATGATTCTGCAGAGATGTTCTGGAGAAATAAAGCAAGAGGCTATTAAACAGAAAGTTTAAATATAGCTACAGGGAGACATCCTTCCTGACAACTTGACAGATGTCTTGGAGTGACGACTCCTTCCTTCATCGCTAATTACAAAATCATTTGTCTTACGGAAAGGACAAAAGAGAAGTAATTATGAAAAACATGATTCTTAAGGGATAAAAAGATAACATCAGTTTAAAACACGGAAGCAATCATAACCACTTAGAATCATTATTAGTTTGGTTGAACCAATGACAGGTTGCTTTTTAGAAACCAGAGGGAATGGGGCTCCTGAAACAGAGGAAAGAAAACATTCAGTTTCTTGTTATGCTAAACTTATCCCCAGACTCCTGAGACTTCTTTGATGAACAGTTCATTAAAATTTCCAACCACAGATGAATCTGAGCTAAAATACACAAATGTTTTAATTATACATTCCTTTTTAATTACACTAATGACTTGTAATGTGTTTATGTTGGTTTAGAGTTTAATTTCTTCCCTTAGATTAGATGGTTGACTTAAGGACTGTGCTTTTCAGTAAAATAGCATGATTCATCAATGTTTGATTATGAATTAATGCCCAAACACAGAAGAGCGGCTGCCAGTGGAGGGATGGCTCTGCCCATGCACAATTGCCTTTCCTCTGGGGCTCTGGGACAGAGCCGATCTTGCCATCTTGCAGAAATAAGGGATGGGAGTTCTGAACAAAAAGCTCTGATTAGTTCTCAGATTGGCAAGATGCTAAGGAAGGTGTAGGAGAGTGGATGAACGGGGAAGGAAAGACCTAATTTATGAGATGGGTGCATTTACCAAGGGTCCGTGTACATGTTGGCACAGGAAGAGTCAGAGATGGCGCATGATCAGGCTGTGAGGAGCTAAGTACACAATCCATGTTTTTTACCTTCCCTTTATGCCCTCTTTGGAACCTCTCATTTTGAGATCTTCTAACTTTCTCCCTCAAAGTAACTTATTACGTTAGCCAATGCCAGCATAAAGAATAAGATTTTGATACACGATTTCACATAGATGTGTGACTTAACATGAATATTTATTCCCACCCAAACTTTGATATTTATATTTTAAAAAGAGAATTCTTAAATGTTAAAAGTTAAGCTAATTCTTAACTTATGGTATCCTTCTTACAAGGGTTGGGAACTAGGTAAATGCGCCCATTTATCTGCCTGTGCAGTGGATGTCAGTGATTGTTTTCTTTTTCCAGCATCTGTTTGCCCTACTCTAATAAGAAATTCTCTTTTTTTCCCACAGTGAAACCATTCCATGAAGAGTGATCAAAGCTAAAGCCATCATCCCTGCACCCTCACCATGGGACTTGGTCTCATATGACTCAGGCTAGCCAATCAGAGTATACCATCCTCCTAGGCACAGAGATTTGTTGGACATAAGCACATCACAGAAGTCAGATTACTCATAATACCCCCTAGACTTTTTAAAAAAAATTATTTATCGAGGCATAATTGGTTTATAACATTATTTCATGTCATAGGCACAACATTATATTTTGACTTCTGTATACACTACAGTGTGCTCACCACCAAAAGTTTTGTTTCCATCTGTCACCATAGAGTTGATCCCCTTTATCCATTTTGCTCTCTCTGCTCTCCAAGGACTTTTTTTTTTTTTTTTTGCCAAACCTGTTATCGTAGGCAGAATAATACCCTCCTAAATATGTCCACATTCCAATCTCCAGAACCTGTGGATAGTCTACCTTACATGGCAAAAGGGACTTTGCAGATAGAATTAAGTTGAAGATCTGGAGATGGGAAGTTTAACCTCGATTATGTGTGTAAGTCTAATGTAACCACAAGCATTCTTATAAATGAAAGAGGGAGGCAAGAGAGTTAGAGAAGATATGACAATAAAAGCACAGAGTGATGTGATTGCTACCTTTGAAGATTGAGTGTAGGTCCACGAGCCAACAAATGCAGGTAGTCTCTAGAAGCAGGAAAAGGAAAGAAAGTGAATTCTCAAAGTCTCCCAAAAGGAATGAAACCTGGCAGACAACTTAATTTTAGACCCAGGAGACCTATTTCAGATGTTTGACCTTCAGAACTGTAAGGTAATAAATTTGTGTTAATTTATTTGTGTTAATTTGTGTGTATTTGTGTTAATAAATTTGTGTTAAGTCATCAAGTCATGATAATTTGTTATAGCAACAATAGGAAATGAATACACCCGTCCAGGAAATGTTATCTTTCAGCTGGGATCTTGTTCTGAAAACCATCATGTCCATTGTGTGGAAAGAAGTTATCAAAGAACTGGAGAAGGATACATGGATGACGATGCTATTTGAGCAGCCTAGTCAGCAGGGCCTGACACAACACTCTACTGTATCTCCCAGTTATGTGAGGCAATGTTTTCTTTCCAAAACCTTTGGCTTGTTCTTTGAGTTGAATTTATGTTACTGCAAACAAAAAGTACTGGTTAGTCTACTCCTTTAATATTTTTTTAGCAAGTGAAATATGCAACATAAACAAGGTTTTCCACTAGTTCACAGTGTTGTGGTAATGTTTTGTCACCATATATAGGTTGGTATATTTGGATTAAATCTCTAATGGTATTTTAATTTATTGCAATTTTTGTATTCTTGCTGTCTTCTCTCCAAAACTCTTTTGAAAGTTTCAGAACATTCTGAAATGTTCTGGGTGGAGAATGTGTACCATGTGCAAGTGGAAGTAAAATTAGTACATTTAACATCAATGCAAAAGACACATTTGGCTACAGACATTTCAGATACCTCAGATAACTAAAATGGCAATATCATTACATCTCAACTTTAAATAGATATATGACCATCTTGACCAATTGTATTCATTTTGTCTAAGCTGCATGCAGTGAGCAAGTAATCAGAGAAGCCAGGTTGGAAACCATGAACACAAGGCATGTCAAATCTCCTAGATGTGGAAGGAAGGGAATTTAACATAAATACAACTCAATACAGCAAAATGAATATTCAACTATGGAAGGATTTCCATGTGAAAGAATAGGTAATTTTTTTTTTTAAACACCTTTATTGGAGTATAATTGCTTTCCAAAGGTGTGTTAGTTTCTGCTGTATAACAAAGTTAATCAGCTATATATATACATACAACCCCCATATCTCCTCCATCTTGCATCTCCCTCCCACACTCCCTATCCCAGTTGTTCCACTGATCTATATTTATGTCTCAGTGCCAGTACCATACTCTCTTGATTACTATAGCTTTGTAGTATAATCTGAAGTGTGGGAACCTGATTCCTCTAGCTCTGCTTTTCTTTCTCAATATTGCTTTGGGTATTTGGGGTCTTTTGTGTTTCCATATAAATTGTGAATTTTTTTATTCTATTTCTGCTAACTTTGGGTTATTTTTTGTTGTTGTTCTTGTTTTGCTAATGGCTTTAAGCATAATATTAGGTAGTGTATTTGAGATGTTTATTTTTTTCTAGAGGTAGGGTTGTATTGCTATAAACTTGCCTCTTAGAACTGCTTTTGCTGCATCACATAGGTTTTGGGTCATTGTGTTTTCCTTGTCATTTGTTTCTAGGTATTTTTTGATTTCCTCTTTGATTTCTTCACTGATCTCTTGGTTATTAAGTAGTATGTGGTTTAGCCTCCATGTGTTTCTATTTCTTACAGACTTTTTTCTGTAATTGTTATCTTGTCTCATAGCATTGTGGTTGGAAAAGATATTTGATATGATTTCAATTTTCTTAAATTTATCTAGGTTTGAATTTTGAGCCAAGATATGATCTATCCAGGAGAATGTTCCATGAGCACTTGAGAGGAATGTGTATTCTCTTGTTTTTGGATGGCATGTGCTATAAATATCAATCAAGTCCATCTTGTTTAATGTATCATTTAAAGCCTGTGTTACCCTATTTATTTTCATTTTGCATGATCTGTCCATTGGTGCAAGTGGAGTGTTAAAGTCTCCTACTATGATTGTGTTACTGTAGATTTCCCCTTTTATGGCTCTTAGTATTTGCCTTATGTACTGAGGTGCTCCAATGTTGGGTGCATAAATATTTAAAATTGTTATATCTTCTTTTTGGATTGATCCCTTGATCTTTATGTAGTGTCCTTCCTTTTCTCTTGTAACACTCTTTATTTTAAAATCTATCATTTCTGATATGAGAATTGCTACTCCAGCTTTCTTTTGACTTCCATGCACGGATTATCTTTTTCCAAACCCTCACTTTCAGTCTGTAACTGACTCTAGGTCTGAAGTAGGTCTCTTGTAGACTTCATATGTATGGCTCTTGTTTTTGTATCCACTCAGCAATTCTATGTCTTTTGGTTAGAGTATTTAATCCATTAACATTCAAGGTAGTTATCAATATGTATGTTCCTATTACCATTTTCTTAATTGCTTTGGGTTTGTTATTGTAAGTCTTTTCCTTCTCTTGTGTTTCCTGCCCAGAAAAGTTCCTTTAGCATTTGTTGTGCAGCTGGTTTGGTGGTGCTGAAACTCGCTTAACTTTTGTTTATATTTAAAGATTTTAATTTCTCTGTCAAATCTGAATGAGATCCTTGCTGGGTAGAGGAATCTTTGTTGTAGGATTTTCCCTGTCATCACTTTAAATACGTCTGCCACTCCCTACTTCCTTGCAGAGTTTCTGCTGAAAAATCAGCTATTAACCTTATGGGTCTTCCCTTGTATGTTTATTTTTTCTTTTTTTAATGTTTATTTATTTATTTATTTATTTTTATTATTAGTCATCCATTTTACACACATCAGTGTATAATTGTCAATCCCAATCTCCCAAATCATCACACCACAACCCCCACCCCTTGACACATTCCACCCTTGTTGTCCATATGTTTTTTCTCTACTTTTGTGTCTCAGTTTCTCCTTGGCAAACAGGGTCATCTGTACAATTTTCTAGGTTCCACATATATGTGTTAATATACAATATTTGTTTTTCTCTTTTGGACTTACTTCACTCTCTGTGGTAGTCTCTAGATCCATCCACGTCTCAACAAAGGATCTAATTTCATTCATTTTTATGGCTGAGTAATATTCCATTGTATATATGAGCCATATTCTTTATTCATTTGTCTTTCGATGGGCAATTAGGTTGTTTCCATGACCTGGCTATTGCAAATAATGTTGCAATGAACATTGGGCTACATGTGTCTTTTTGAATTACAGTTTTCTCTGGGTATATGCCCAGTAGTGGGATTGCTGGGTCATATGGTAATTTTATTTGTAGTTCTTTAAGGGACCTCCATACTGTTATGCATAGGGGCTGTATAAATTTATATTCTCACCAACAGTGCAAGAGCGTTCCATTTTCTCCACACCCACTCCTGCATTTGTTGTTTGTACATTTTCTGATGATACCCATTCTAACTGGTGTGAGGTGATACCTCAGTGTACATTTGCATTGCATTTCTCTATTAATTATTGATGTTGAGCAGTTCTTCATGTGCTTCTTGGCCATCTTTATTTCTTCTTTGGAGAAATGTGTTATTAGTTATTGTGCTCTTTTTTTTATTGAGTTTTCATTGTTTTTAATATTGAGTTGCATGAGCTATTTATATATTTTGGAGATTAATCCTTTGACCCTTGATTTGTTTGCAAATATTTTCTCCCATTTGATGGGTTGTCTTTTCATCTTTTTTGTAGTTTCCTTTGCTTTGCAAAAGCTTTTAACTTTCCTTAGGTCCCATTTGTTTATTTTTGTTTTTATTTCCATTACTCTAGGAGGTGGATCAAAAATGATCTTGCTGTGATTTATGTGAAAAACTCTTCTTCCTATGTTTTCCTCTAAGAGTTTTATAGTGTCTGGTCTTAAATTTTGGTCTGTAATCCATTTTGAGTTTATTTTTGTGTATGGTGTTAGGGAGTGTTCTAATTTCATTCTTTTACATGTAGCTGTCCAGTTTTCCTAGCACCAATTATTGAAGAGACAGTCTTCTTTCCATTATATATCCTTGCCCCCTTTTTCATAGATTAGTTGACCATAGGTGCATAGGTTTACATCTGGGCTTCCTATCCTGTTCCATTAATCTATATTTCTGTTTTTGTGCCAGTACCATATTGTTTTGATTAAAGTAACTTTGTAGTATAGTCTGAAGTCAGGGAGTTTGATTTCTCCAGTGCTATTTTTTTCCCTCAAGAGCGCTTTGGCTATTCAGGTTTTTTTGTGTCTCCATACAAATTTTAAGATTTTTTGTTCTAGTTCCATAAAAAATGCTACTGGTAATTTGATAAGGATTGCACTGAATCTGTAGATTGCTTTGGGTCGTATAATCATTTTCAGAATATTGATTCTTCCAAATCCAAGAACATGGTATATCTCTCCGTCTGTTGATATCATCTTTAATTTCTTTCATCAGTGTCTTATTGTTTTCTGCATACAGGTCTTTTGTCTCCCTAGGTAGGTTTGTTCCTAGGTATTTTATTCTTCTGGTTGCAATGGTAAATGGGAGTGTTTCCTTAATTTCTCTTTCAGATTTTTCATCATTAGTGTATAAGAATTCAAGAGATTTCTGTGCATTGATTTTGTAACCTGCAACTTTACCAAATTCATTGATTAGCTCTACTAGTTTTCTGCTGGCATCTTTAGGATTCTCAGTGTATAGTATCATGTCATCTGCAAACAGTGACAGTTTTACTTCTTCTTTTCCAATTTGTATTCCTTTTATTTCTTTTTTTTTTCTCTGACTGTGATGGCTAAGACTTCCAAAAGTATGTTGAATAATAGTGGTGGGAGTGGACATCCTTTTCTTGTTCCAAATATTAGAGGAAATGCTTTCAGTTATTCACCATTGAGCATGCTCTTTTCTGTGTGTTTGTCATTTATGGCCTTTATTATGCTGAAGTAGGTTGTCTCTATGCCCACTTTCTGGAGAAGTTTTATCATAAATGGGTGTTGAATTTTGTCAAAAGCGTTTTCTGCATCTATTGAGATGATCATATGGTTTTTAGTTTTTGATTTTTTAATAGGGTGTATCATATTATTTGATTTGCATATATTGAAGAATCCTTGCATCTCTGTGATAAATCCCACTTGATCAGGGTGTATGATCCTTTTAATATGTTGTTGGATTCTGTTTGTTGTGGATTTTTTAATCTATATTCATCAGTTCTACTGTTCTGTAGTTTTCTTTTCTTGTAGTATCTTTGTCTGGTTTTGCTATCAGGGTTATGCTGGACTCATAGAATGAGTTTGGGAGTATTCCTTCCTCTGCAATTTTTTGGAAGAGTTTGAGAAGATGGGTGTTAGATATTCTCTAAATGTTTGATAGAACTCCTCTGTGATTCCATCTCTTCCTGGACTTCAGTTTGTTGTAAGATTTTTAATCACAGTTTCAGTTTCATTACTTATGATTTGTCTGTTCATATTTTATATTTCTTCCTGGTTCAGTCTTGGAAGGTTATACCTTTCTAAGAATTTGTCCATTTCTTCCACGTTGTCAATTTTATTGGTATAGAGCTGCTTGCAGTAGTCTCTTAGGATGATTTGCATTTCTGTGGTGTCTGTTGTAATTTCTCATTTCTAATTTTATTGATTTGAGTCCACTCCCTCTTTTTCTTGATGAGTCTGGCTAATGGCTTATAACTTTTGTATCTTCTCAAAGGACCAGCTTCTAGCTTTATTGAGCTTTGCTATTATTTTCTTTGTTTCTTTCATTTACTTCTGCTCTGATCTGTATGATTTCTTTCATTATGCTAACTTTGGATTTTGTTTGTACTTCTTACTATAGGTCCTTTAGGTGTAAGAATAGATTGCTAATTTTTTTTATTCTTAACAGCTTTATTAGACTATAATTACTTTACAATGGTGTGTCAGTTTCTGCATTATAACAAAGTGAATCAGTCATACATATACATATGTCCCCATATCTCCTCCTTCTTTCATCTTCCTCCCTCCCACCCTCCCAATCACACCCCTGTAAGTGGTCACAAAGCACTGAGCTTATCTCCCTATGGTATGCAGCTTCTTCCCACTAGCTATCTGTTTTACGTTTGGTAGTGTACATACACAATGCCACTCTCTCAGTTTGTCCCAGCTTACCCTTCCTGCTCCCTGTATGCTCAAGTCCATTTTCTAGTAGTTCTGAATCTTTATTCCCATCTTGCCCCTAGGTTCTTCAGATCATTTCTTTTTTCTTTTTTTTTCTTAGATTCCTTATATTTGTGTTAGCATATGTTATTTATTTTTCTCTTTCTTACTTAGTTCATTCTGCATGACAGTCTCTATGTCCATCCCCCTGACTACAAATAACTAAATTTCATTTTTTTTATGGCTGAGTAATATTCCATTGTATATGTGTCACATCTTCTTTATCCAATCTTCAGTTGATGGACACTTAGGATGCTTCCATGTCCTGGCTATTGTAAATAGAGCTGCAATAAATATTTTGGTACATGACTCTTTTTGAATTATGGTTTTCTCAGGGTATATGCCCAATAGTGGGATTGCTGGGTCATATGGTGGTTCTATTTTTAGTTTTGTAAGGAACCTCCATACTGTTCTCCATAGTGGCTGTATCAATTTACATTCCCACCAACAGTGCAAGAGTGTTCCCTTTTCTCCACACCCTCTCCAGCATTTATTGTTGGTAGAATTTTTGATGATGGCCATTCTCACTGGTGTGAGATTACATCTCATTGTAGTTTTGATTTTCATTTCTCTAATGATTAATGATGTTGAGCATTCCTTCATGTGTTTTTTGACAATCTGTATATCTTCTTTGGAGAAATGTCTATTGAGGTCTTCTGGCCTTTTTTGGATTGGCTTGTTTGTTTATTTGATATTGAGCTGCATGAGCTGCTTGTAAATTTTGGCAATTAATCCTTTGTTAGTTGCTTCATGCAAATATTTTCTTCCATTCTAAGCATTGCCTTTTCATCTTGTTTATGGTTTCCTTTGCTGAGCGAAAGCTTTTAAGTTTTATTAGGTTCCATTTGTTTCTTTTTGTTTTTATATCCATTTCTCTAGGAGTTGGCTCAAAAAGGATCTTGCTGTGATTTATGTTATAGACTGTTCTGCCTATGTTTTCCTCTAAGAGTTTGATAGTGTCTGGCCTAACATTTAGGTCCTTAATCCATTTTGAGTTTATTTTTGTGTATGGTGTTAGGGAGTGTTCTAATTTGATATTTTCCATGTAGCTGTCCAGTTATCCCAGCACCACATATCGAAGAGGCTGTCTTTTCTCCACTGTATATTCTTGCCTCCTCTATCAAAGATGAGGTGACCATATGTGCATGGTTTTACCTCTGGCCGTACTATCCTGTTCCATTGATGTATATTTCTGTTTTTGTGCCAGTACCATATTTTCTTGATTACATTAGCTTTGTAATATAGTCTGAAGTCAGGGATCCTGATTCCTCAAGCTCTGTTTTCCTCTCTCAGGATTGCTTTGACTATTCGTGGTCTTTTTTGTTTTGATACAAATTGTGAAATTATTTGTTCTAGTTCTGTGAAAAATACCAATGGTAGTTTGATAGGGATTGCATTGAATCTGTAGATTGCTTTGGGTAGTAGGGTCATTTTCAAAATGTTGATTCTGTCAATCTAAGAACATGTTATATCTCTCCAACATTTTGTTTCATATTTAATTTCTTTCATCAATATCTTATAGTTTTCTGCATACAGGTCTGTTGTCTCCTTAGGTATGTTTATTCCTAGATATTTTATTCATTTTGTTGCAATGGTAAATGAGAGTGTTTTCTTAATTTCACTTGCAGATTTTTCGTCATTAGTGTATAAGAATGCAATAGATTTCTTTGTATTAATTTTGTATCCTACTACTTTACCAGACACATTGATTAGCTCTACTAGTTTCCTGGTGGCATTTTATGATTCTCTATGTATAGTATCATGTCATCTGCAAGCAGTGACAGCTTTACTTCTTCTTTTCCAATTTGGATTCTTTTTACTTATTTTTCTTCTCAGATTGCTGTGGCTAAAACTTCCAAAACTATGTTGAATAATAATGGTGAGAGTGGACAACATTGTCTTGTTCCAGATCTTAGTGGAAATAGTTTCAGTTTTTCACGTTTGAGAACGATGTTGTCTGTGGGTTTGTCATATATGGCCTTTATTATGTTAAGGTAAGTACCCTCTATGCCTATTTTCTGGAAAGTTTTTATCATCAATTGCTGTTGAATTTCTTCCAAAGCTTTTTCTGCATCTATTGAGATGATCATATGGTTTTTCTCTTTCAATTTGTTACTATGGTGTATCACATTGACTGATTACGTTTATTGAAGAATCCTTGCATTCCTGGGATAAACCCCACTTGACCATGGTGTATGACACTTTTAATGAGCTGTTGGATTCTGTTTGTTAGTATTTTGTTGAGGATTTTTGCATCTATATTCATCAATGATATTGGCCTGTAGTTTTCTTTCATTGTGACATCTTTATCTGGTTTAGGTATCACGGTGATAGTGGCCTCGTAGAATTAGTTTGGGAGTGTTCTTCCCTCTGCTATATTTTGGAAAAGTTTGAGGAGGATAGGTGTTAGCTCTTTTCTAAATGTTTGACAGAATTCACCTGTGAAGCCATCTGCTCCTGGGCTTTTTTCTTGCAAGATTTTTAATCACAGTTTAAATTTCAGATCTTGTTATTGGTCTGTTCATATTTTCTGTTTCTTCCTGGCTCAATCTTGGAAGGTTGTCCTTTTCTAAGAATTTGTCAATTTATTCCAGGTTGTCCATTTTTTTTGGCTTATAGTTGCTTGTAGTAATCTCTCATGATCCTTTGTATTTCTGCAGTATAAGTTGTTACTTCTCCTTTTTCATTTCTAGTTTTATTCATTTGAGTCTTCTCCCGTTTTTTCTTGATAAGTCTGGCTAATGGTTTATCAATTTTGTTTTTCTTCTCAGAGAACAGCTTTTCATTTTATTGATATTTGCTATCATTTCCTACATTTCTTTTTCATTTATTTCTGAGCTGATCTTTATGATTTTTTTCCTCCTGCTAACTTTGGGTTTTTTTCTTCTTCTTTCTCTAATTGCTTTACGTGTAAGTTTAGGTTGTTTATTTGAGATGTTTCTTGAGGTAGGTTTGTATGGCTATAAACTTTCCTTTTAAACTGCTTTGGCTGCACACCATAGGTTTTGGGTCATTGTGTTTTCCTTGTCATTTGTTTCTATGTATTTTTTTATTTCCTCTTTGATTTCTTCACTGATCTCCTGGTTATTAAGTAGTTTGTTTCTTAGCCTCCATGTGTTTCTATTTCTTACGGATATTTTCCTGTAATTGTTATCTTGTCTCATAGCTTTGTGGTCAGAAAACATACTTGATATGATTTCAATTTTCATAAATTTACCTAAGCTTGATTTGTGACCCAAGATATGATCTATCCTGTAGAATGTTCCATGAGCACTTAAGCAGAATGTGTATTCTCTTGTTTTTGGATGTAATGTGCTATAAATATCAATTAAGTCCATCATGTTTAATGTATCGTTTAAAGCTTGTGTTACCTTATTTATTTTCATTGTGGATGATCTGTCCATTAGTGAAAGTGGGGTGTTAAAGTCCCCTACTATGATTGTGTAACTACCAATTTCCCCTTTTATGGCTTGTAGTATTTGCCTTATGTACTGAGGTGCTCCAATGTTGGGTGCATAAAATTTTAAATTGTTATATCTTTTTCTTGGATTGATCCCTTGATCATTATGTAGTGTCCTTCTTTGTGTCTTGTAATAGTCTTTGTTTTAAAGTCATTTTTGTTTTTTTTTTTTCTTTTCCTGATATGAGAATTGGTACTCTAGTTTTCTTAGTTTTCTTTTGATTTCCATTTGTGTGGAATATATTTTTCCTTCCCCTCACTTTCACTCTATGTGTCCCTAGGTACGAGGTGGGTCTCTTGTAGACAACATATATATGGGTCTTTTTTTGTTTCCATGCAGCCAGTCTATGTCTTTTCATTAGAGCACTTAATCCATTTACACTTAAGGTAGTGATCAATATGCTTGTTCCTATTAGCATTTTCTTAATTGTTTTGAGTTTATTATTGTAGGGCTTTTCCTTCTCTTGTGTTTCCTGCCTAGGGAAGTTCCCTCAGCGTTTGTTTTAAAGCTAGTTTTGTGGTGCTGAATTCCCTTATCTTTTGCTTTTCTGTAAAGCTTTTAATTTCTCCATTAAATCTGAATGATATCCTTGTTGGGTAGAGTAATCTTTGTTCTAGGTTTTTCCCTTTCATCACTTTAAATATGTCCTGGCCCTCCCTTCTGGCTTGTAGAGTTTCTGCTGAAAGATGAGCTGTTAACCTTATGGGGATTCCTTTATGTGTTACTTGTTGATTTTCCCTTGCTGCTTTTAAATTTGTTCTTTGTATTTAATTTTTGAGAGTTTTATTAATATGTGTCTTGGAATGTTCCTCCTTGGATTTATACTTTATGGGACTCTGTGTGCTTCCTGGAATTGATTAACTATTTCCTCTCCCATATTAGGGAAGTTTTCAACTATAATCTCTTCAAATATTTTCTCAGTCCCTTTCTTTTACTCTTCTTCTTCTGGGACCCCTACAATATGAATGTTGGTGCATTTATCGTTGTCCCAGAGGTCTCTGAGACTGTCCTCAGTTCTTTTCATTCTTTTTTCTTTATTCTGTTCTGCAGTAGCTATTTCCACTATTTTATCTTCCAGGTCACTTATCCGTTCTTCTGTCTCATTCTAATTTTGATCCATTCTAGAGTATTTTTAATTTCATTTATTGTGTTGTTCATCTCTGTTTGTTTGCTCTTTAGTTCTTCTAGGTCCTTGTAAATGTTTCTTTTACTTTCTCCATTCTATTTCCGGGATTTTGTATCATGTTTACTATCATTATTCTGAATTCTTTTTTAGGTAGACTGCCTATTTCCTCTTCATTTGTTAGGTCTGGGTTTTTTTTGCATTGCTCCTTAATGTTCTGTGTGTTTCTCTGTCTTCTCATTTTGCTTAACTTAGTATTTTGGGGGGTCTCCTTTTCTCAGGCTGCAGGTTCGTAGTTTCCATTGTTTGTGGTGTCTGTCCCCAGTGGATAAGTTTGGTTCAATGGGTTGTATAGACTTCCTGGTGGAGGGGACTAGTGCCTGTGTTCTGGTGGATGAGGCTGGATCTTGTCTTTCTCGTGGTCAGGTCCTCGTCTGATGGTGTGTTTTGTGGTGTCTGAGGCGTTATTATGATTTTAGGCAACCTCTGTGCTAATGGATGGGGGTGTGTTCCTGTCTTGATACTTGTTTGGCATACGGTGTCCTGTACTGTATCTTGCTGTTCATTGAGTGGAGCTGGGTCTTCACGTTGAGATGGAGATCTGTGGGAGATTTTCACCGTTTGATATTACATGGAGCTGGGAGGTGTCTTGTGGACCAGTGTCCTAAACTTTGCTCTCACACCTCAGTGGCACAGGCCTGACACCTGGCTGGAGCACCAAGAGCCTGTCCTCCACACAGTTTGGAATAAAAGTGAAAAAAGAAAGAAAGAAAGAAGAAGATAAAATAAAGTAAAATAAAATTATTAACATAATTATTAAGAAAAAAATTAAGTAATTAAAAACAAACAAGCAAACAACAACCAAAAAAAACGGACCAGTAGAACCCTAGGACAAATGGTAAAAGCAAAGTTATACAGGCAAATTCACACACAGAAGCATACACATACACTTTCACAAGAAGAGAAAAAGGGGAAAAATATATATATATATATTGTTGCTCCCAAAGTTCACCTCCTCAATTTAGGTTGATTTGTTGTCTATTCAGGTATTCCACAGATGCAGGGTACATCAAGTTGATTGTGGAGATTTAATCTGCTCCTGAGGCTGCTGGGAGAAATTTTCCTGTTTCTTCTTTGCTTGCACAGATACCAGGGATCAGCTTTGGATTTTGACCCGTCTGTGCATGTAGGTGGCCTGAGGACGTCTGTTCTTTGCTCAGACACGATAGGGTTAAAGGAGCAGCTGATTCAGGGTCACTGGCTCACTCAGGCAGTCGGGAGAGAGGGGTACGGATGTGGGGTGAACCTGCGGCCACAGAGGCCACCATGACATGGCACTAGCCTGAGGCATACCATGCATTATCTTGGAGAAGTTGGCCCTGGATCACGCGACTCTGGCAATGGCAGGCTGCATAGGCTTCCCGGAGGGAACATGTGTAAAGTGACATGTGCTTGCACACAGGCTTCTTGGTGGCTGCAGTAGCAGACTTAGCATCCCATGCCCATCACTGGGGTCCATGCTGACAGCCACGCCCCTTTGCCCATCTCTGGAGCTTCTTTAAGTGGCACTCTTAATCCCCTCTTCTAGTGCACCAGGGAACAAAGAGTCAAGAAAAAGTCTCTTGTCTCTTTGGCAGCTCCAGACATTTTCCTGGACTCCCTCCCATCTAGCTGTGGAGTACTAACTCCCTTCAGGCTGTGTTCAAGCTGCCAAACCCAGTCCTCTCCCTAGGATCCGACCTAAGCCTGAGCCTCAGCTCCCAGACCCTACCCATCCTGGAGGGTGAGCAGAGAAGCTGCTCATGCTGGTGAGTGCTGGCCAGCACTGACCATCTGTGCAAGAATCTCTCCACTTTGCCCTCCACACCCCTGTTGTTGTGCTCTCCCCCGTGGCCCTGAAACTCCCCCCCTCTGCCAGCAGCAGTCTCCGTCCACTAAGGGGCTACCTAGTGTGTGGAAACATTTCTTCCTTCACAGCTCCCTCCCACTGGTGCAGGTCCCGCCCCTATTCTTTTGTCTCTGTTTTTTTTCTTTTTTCTTTTACCCTTCCCTGGTACGTGGGGAGTTTCTTGCCTTTTGGGATGTCTGAGGTCTTCTGCCAGAGTTCATTAGGTGTTCTCTAGGAGTTGTTCCACATGTAGATGTATTTCTGATGTATTTGTGGGGAGGAAGGTGATCTCTGCATCTTACTCTTTCACCATCGTGAAGCTCCTCCTAGATTGTTAATTTGAGATTTTTCTTGTTTCTTGATGTAGACTTTTACTGCTATAAACTTCCCTCTTAGAGCTGCTTTTGCTGCATCCCATCCATTTTACATTGTCGTGTTTGCATTGTCATTTTTCTCTAGGTATTTTTTGATTTCCTTTTTGATTTCTTCACTGATCTCTCAGTTATTCAGTAATGTATTGTTTAGCCTCCATGTGTTTGTGTACTTTTACGATTTTGTCCCTGTAATTGATTTCTTATCTCATAGCATTGTGTTCAGAAAAGATGCTTGAAATGATTTAATTTTCTTAAATTTAACTGAGGCTTGATTTGTGACCCAAGATGTGATCTATCGTGGAGAATGTTCTGTACACACTGTGACCCAAGATGTGATCTATCGTGGAGAATGTTCTGTACACACTGTGACCCAAGATGTGATCTATCGTGGAGAATGTTCTGTACACACTTGAGAAGAAATTGTAATCTGCTGTTTTGGGATGGAATGTCTTATAAATATCAATTAAATCTATCTGATCTATTGTGTCATTTAAAGTTTCTGTTTTCTTTTTAATTTTCTGTTTGGATTATCTGTCCATTGCTGTAAGTGAGGTGTTAAAGTCCCCAACTAGTATTGTGTTACTGTTGATTTCTTCTTTTAGAGTTGTTAGCAGTTGCCTTATATATTGAGGTACTCCTATATTGGGTGCATATATATTTATAATTGCTATATCTTCTTCTTGGATTGATCCCTTGATCATTACATAATGTCCTTCCTTGTCTCTTGTAACATTCTTTATTTTAAAGTCTATTTTATCTGATGTGAGAATTGCTACTCCAGCTTTCCTTTGATTTCCATTTGCATGGAATATCTTTTTCCATTCCCTCACTTTCAGTCTGTATGTGTCCCTAGGTCTGAAGTGGGCCTCTTGTAGACAGCACATATATGGGTCTTGCTTTTGTATCCATTCAGCAAGCCTGTGTCTTTTGGTTAGAGTATTTAATTTATTCACGTTTAAGGGAATTATTGATACATATATTCCTATTACCATTTTCTTAATTGTTTTGGGTTTGTTGTTGTAGGTCCTTTTCTTCTCTTGTATTTCCCACTTAGAGAAGTTTCTTTAGCATTTGTGGTAGAGCTGGTTTTTTGGACATGAATTCTCTTAGCTTTTGCTTGTCTGAAAACCTTTGATTTCTCCATTGAGTCTGAATGAGATCCTTGCTGTGTAGAGTATCTTGATTGTAGGTTCTTCCCTTTCATCACTTTAAATATATCCTGCCACTCCCTTCCGGCTTGTAGAGTTTCTGCTGAGAAATCAGCTGTTAACCTTATGGGAGTTCCCTCGTATGTTATTTGTCATTATTCCCTTGCTGCTTTCAAATTTTTTCTTTGTCTTTAATTTTTGCCTATTTGATTACTATGTGTCTCAGCATGTTTCTCCTTGGATTTATCCTGTACGTGACTTTCTGTGCTTCCTGGACTTCTGTGGCTATTTCCTTTCCCATATTAAGGAAGTTTTCTAGTATCATCTCTTCAAATATTTTCTCGGGTCCTTTCTCTCTCTCTTCTCCTTCTGGGACCCCTATAATGCAAATGTTGTTGTGTTTATTGTTTTCCCAGAGGTCTTGTACACTGTCTTCATTTCTTTTCATTCTTTTTTCTTTATTCTGTTCTGCAGCAGTGAATTCCACCATTCTGTCTTCCAGGTCACTTATCCGTTCTTCTACCTCCATTTTCCTGCTATTGACTCCTTCTAGTGTATTTTTCATTTCAGTTATTGTATTGTTCATCTCTGTTTATTTGTTCTTTTATTCTTCTAGATCTTTGTTAAACATTTCTTGCATCTTCTCGATCTTTGACTCCATTTTTTTTCTGAGGTCCTGGATCATCTTCCCCATCATTGTTCTGAATTGTTTTTCTGGAAGATTGCCTATCTCCATTTCATTTAGTTGTTTTTCTGTTTTTGTTTTGTTTTGTTTTGCAGTACACAGGCCTCTCACTGTTGTGGCCTCTCCCATTGTGGAGCACAGGCTCTGGACACGCAGGCTCAGTAGCCATGGCTCAAGGTCCTAGTCACTCTGTGGCATGTGGGATCTTCCCAGACTGGGGCATGAACCCATGTCCCCTGCAACTGCAGGTGGACTCTCAACCACTGCACCACCAGGGAAGCCCTTTTCTGGGGTTTTATCTTGTTCCTTCATCTGGTACATAGTCCTCTGCCTTTTCATCCTCTCTATCTTTCTGTAAATGTGGTTTTTGATCCACAGGCTGCAGGATTGTAGTTCTTGCTTCTGCTGTCTGCCCTCTGGTCCCTTGTATGTTAATAGTTGCTTTTCCCTTGTTGTTTTAATATTTTTTCTTTGTGTTTAAGTTTTGATAGTTTGATTAATATGTGTCTTTGTGTGTTTCTCCTTGTATTTATCCTGTAAGAGACTCTCTGCACTTCCTGGACTTGACTGACTCTTTCCTTCACCATATTAGGGAAGTTTTCAATTATAATCTCTTCAAATATTTTCTCATTCCTTTTTTTTTTTTCTCTCTCTCTTCTTCTTCTTCTGGGACGCCTATAATTTGAATGGTGGTGTATTTAATGTTGCCCCAGAGGTGTCTGAGATTGTCCTCTATTCTTTTCATTCTTTTTTCTTTTTTCTAATCTACAGTAGTTATTTCCAATATTTAATCTTCCAGATCACTTATCCGTTCTTAAACCTCAGTTATTCTGCTACTAACACCTTCTAGAGAATTTTAATTTCATTATTGTGTTGTACATCATTTTTTGTTTGCTCTTTAGTTCTTCTAAGTCCTTGTTAAAAGTTTCAAGGATTTTTAATTTCATTTATTGTGTTGTTCATCATTGTTTGTTTGCTCTTTAGTTCTTCTGGATCCTTGTTAAATATTTCTTGTATTTTCTCCATTCTATTTCCAAGATTTTGGGTCATCTTTACTCTAATTTCTCTGAATTGTTTTTCCAGTAGACTGGCTATTTCCTCATCATTTGTTACATCTAGTGGATTTTTAACTGGCTCCTTCATCTGCTGTGTATTTCTCTGTCTTCTCATTTTGCTTAACTTTCTGTGTTTCGGGTCTCCATTTTGCAGGCTGCACATTCATAGTTCCCGTTGTTTTTGACATCTGCTTTCAGTGGGTAAGGTTGGTTCAGTGGGTTATGTAGGCTTCCTGGTGGAGGGGACTGGTGCTTGTGTTCCAATGGATGAAGCTGGACCTTGTCCATCTGGTGGGCAGGACCTCATCTGGTGGTGTTTTGAGGATGGCTGTGAACTTATTATGAGTTTCAGTGGCCTCTCTCCTAATGGGTGGTTTTGTGTTCCTTTCTTGCTAGTTGTTTGGCATAGGGTGTCCAGCACTGTAGCTTGCTGGTCTTTGAGTGGAGCTGGGTCTTTGCATTAAGATAGAGATTTCTGAGAGAGCTTTCACCTCTTGATATTAAATGGGGCTTGAGTTACCTGGTGAACCAATGTTCTGAACTCTGCTCTCCCACCTAACAGGCTCAGGCCTGACCCACAGCTGGAGCACCAAGAACTTGTCAGTCACACAGCTTACAAGGAAAGGAAGAAAAGAAAGAAGGAAGGAAAGAAAGAAAGAAAGAAAGAAAGAAAGAAAGAAGAAAGAAAAGAAATAAATAAAATAAAATAAAGTTAGAATAGAAAAAAATATTGTTAAATATAAAAAATTTAAAAGTAATAAAAAAAAAGAGAAAGAAAGAAGAGAGCAAACCAGCCAAAGACTAATCTACCAATGATGAAAAGCACTAAAATCTATACTAAAAACAAAACAAAACAAAACAAAAAAGAAGTGGGCAGTCAGAACCCAAGGACAAATGGCAAAAGCAAAGCTATACAGACAAAGTCACACAAAGAAGTATTCACATACACACTCAAAAAAGAGAAAAAGTAAACTATATATATAACTATATATAACTATATATATAACTATATATATAACTATATATAAAACTATATATATATAATTATATATATAACTATATACATATGTATATATATATATATATATATATAAAAGGAAGACAGCTACTAAATCAATAAACATATCTACCAATGATAATAAGCTCTAAATACTAAACTACAAGAACATAAAGCCAGAAACAAATTAGATGCAGAAAGCAACCCCCAAGTCTACTTTTGCTCCCAAAAGCCACTGCCTCAATTTTGGGATGATCCATTGTTTATTCAGGTATTCTACAGATGCAGGGTACATCAAGTTGACTGTGGATATTTAATCCTCTGCTCCTGGTGCTGCTGGGAGAAATTTCTTTCTCTTCTGTGTTCACACAGCTCCTGGGGTTAGATTTGGATTTAGCCCAGCCTCTGCATGTAGGTTTTCTAAGGGCAACTCTTCCCTACCCAGACAGTTTAAAGGAGCAGCTGATTAGTGGGCTCTTTCTCACTCAGGCTGGGGGGAGCAAGGGGAACTGGTTGCAGGGCAAGCCTGCAGTGGCAGAGGCTGGCATGACTTTACAACAGCCTCCGGTGCACCGTGTGTTCTCCAAGGGAAATTGTCCCTGTATCATAGCAGCTTGCAAGTTTATTTATGAAAATATATTTATTCAATATGTGCATTGTAAAGTTCAGGCATCATTTTTAAGGTATGGGAAAATATTTACAGCCTAGATCCAAATAGGGGTGAGTGCCTCTCAGAAACTTTTGTTACAGGCGGTTGTAGTTCATGGAGAAAAGTACTACACTGGGGCCACCACTTCACAACATTGAGAGGGTGGCAACTTACATCTTCAGGAGCAAAGCTTTATTACTTCCTCAGAGACAGGTTTTTCTACCCCAAACTGAAGTCTGGAGGTTAGGATCCACATTATTTTACCCTACGTCTCCCTTCTACCACCTTTTAAAAAATGTGAACATTTCATTTGTATGGAGATGAACATGTTTGATAAAGTGTAAAATTTAGTTTCTCCAAGGGTGTGTATATTTCAAAAGCAATCAGAACCTTCAGGCACAGTCATCGGTATATAAAAGAAAAATTTTAAGGATATGGTGAGTAGAGAGTTTGAGATTTTGAGATGGAGTTATGTGGTTACCTTAAAATTATTCAAGTACTCCTGCTTGAGAGCTGGTTCAGGCTAAGGTTGTAGGAGGGCTTTTAGAGGTAGGGAAGACCAGTGAACCTGGTTTATGGACATGGAGTGCAGTGTCAACAGCAATCCATGTGACAGCAAGGAGGGACAATAATGATATCTGAAGCTAATCAAGAAATCCAGAAGAAAGTTCCATTCAAGTGGTGAGGCAAAAAGGCAGAATCCAGATGTGAAGAATGTAGATGGAAATGGGGAGATGTCATATTAGAGCAGGGAGTTTGGAACCCTGAAAAAGGAAAGAGGCCTCAAGCACAAAGTATGATTATACTTTTTGTCCACTTATGGCTACAAGTGCTCATCTCAGACCCTTCTGGGCTTGGCAGGGAAAGTGTTATTAGAGTTGAGAACATCCCAGATACTGCCTTCTGGTATTTTGTCCCTGGGATGAGGGGAACCAGGGTTCCTCACATTCATCTAAGTATCTGAGGCACATTCTGAAGAGGGAAGTAGGTTCTAGACACATTGCCACTAGATACCCTCACTCCTGCTAGTGCACTTGTAAGACTCAAAAATTGGGGAATTTTTTTTCCATCTCTAAGTGGAATAGTAGACTTTCACTGAGACCAATTTTGTAAAGTCTTTGGAGTTGGTCTTTTCCCATGATATCTCTCAGAACAGTGAAAGAAACTTCAATTCTGACACATGGAGACTGTATTCTAGGTAAAAATCTGGTTTTGGGGATATTACACAGGTCTCTAAGGTCCAAAAGTATGCACTTCAACTTTTATTTTGTTTTTGTTGCTCTTGTGTTGCTTTGTTCAGAATACATGTATTAGGACAGAGTGAAATATTGAAACATGATAAAGCCCATGGTAATCAAGCATTAACCTCCCAGATTATGGAATAGTTTGATAGACAAAGGGGGTTCCAACTGTCGAATTTCTGACACCATATTCAGCATTGTGTGGATGCCACTGATGGAAAGTACATGAGACAGAAATTCTACCCCAGGTGTTCACCCCAATGTGATTGTTGTAGCAAACAGCTTAAAGTATCCCAGAAAATTAGCTCAAGGGATTATGTAGAGATACCATGCATGTAGATCAAGACTATCCAATTCAGAGGGCAAATAAGGGCTAAATATGGTATTTCCAGCTATTTATAGTGTTCAAGAATGCCTAGAAGGCTGCCTCTCACATTTTATCACCACGGGGATGAACATATAGAAGGAGAGAATAGAATTGTGGTTACCAGAGGTAGGGAGGTGGGACAAAGGGGAGATGTTGGCCAAAAGTTACAAAGTTGCAGTTTTATAGGATAAAAAATCTAGCAATCTAATATACAGCACAGTGAGTAGAGTTATTAATATTGTATTGAATCCTGTAAATTTGCTAAGAGAATAGATTTCAGATGTTCTCACCACACATACACATGCACACAAAATGGTAACTATGAGATGAGATAGATATATTAAGTAGCTTGACTATAGAAATTATTTCACT
>NW_020172268.1:320651-368861 GCF_003031525.2 Neophocaena asiaeorientalis asiaeorientalis | reverse complement strand
TTATACCTTAAATACAAACAATTTTGTTAAAATCATAAAAGATCAAAAACAACACAACAAAAAAATGGCATTGAGACAGTGTAAGTAACATTTCTGAAAGGCCCCTCTCCCTGGTGGGATTTATGACTTTGGAGGTCTCACCAAGGACTCCAGGTGGGGCTGCCTAAGATCTGGTCACAGTTATGTCAGTCAGACTTACAGAGATGGGTCTCAGATTGACAACTACTCACCCAAGGTGTGGAAGAATGCAGTCTATGGGGCATGTTGTCTTGGATCTGCCGGCCTGGAGACGAACCACTCTGAGCAATTCTGTTAATGGGAGTGGTGGGGAGGTGGGGGTGGCAGGATGTACAAATTTTTTTTAACTCCAAGATATCAGTCTCTTCAATCTATAGAGGTCTCAGACACCTTCTCCCAATTATTTCCAAAAAGTGTTTTTTGAATCTTGACCATGAAAGATCCAGAACCTTACAAGTTAGCTGTCTCTGACAGAACCTGTAGTTTCGGAAATATCTCCATCCAGGACAAACTGTTGGGCACAGTGATCTTGCAATGAGCCCCTGGGATAAATAGGACCAGAAGGCAGAGGGAGCTCAGGGAGAGCTGGGCTTATGTTATTTCTGGCACTTGGGTGTAAAAGCAGTTGCATCCATTGAGGATGCCTTTATTTTTAATGTATACCTTACATGTGAGATCAATGTATACTTCACCACACCCACTTATTTTCATTTCACCTAATCTTTACAATCACCAATGAGGTAGAGATTATGAATGTCATTTTTAAATAGGGAAATTGAGGCTCAGAGTTATTAAATATTTTGTCCTTGATTACACATCAAACAAAGCACTAATCAGTAAGGAAACACACATCCAATGATACCTCTACATTAATAGTGACCCCAAATGCAAATGTGATACTTTGCCCACATTCACTTGATAATAAAATGATGATAGTTACAGTCACTGAGTGCTTATCATTTGTCAAGCATGTGCTATGGCTATTCTTCTGATTGAAAAAAGTATCTAATTATCTCATTTACCATGAATTATTAGACATTGAAAATAGCTTAATGAAGTCTGCTCTCAGACCATTTTCCACTTTTAAAGAGATATATGAGTAGAGAAATGCATAACCTAAAGGAATAAATGGCTGTGGAATTTTAAGTTATATAATAGGTAGTGCAAGAAAAATTTGGAGGTCAAAGATGCTTCCAGAAGTCACTCTTTCTCCTTCTACCAGATCATTCCACAATCAGTTTTCCAACCTCAATTTTAGTTAAAATAACCTTAAAGCAAATGCAGACCTGAAGAAAAGTTTGGTAGATGTAAGTTCTTGAAAAAGCTTTGTGTGCATAGAGTCAAGCAATAAACAATCCCAATCTAGTTATCATGTCTAAAATTTCAGTATTAGAAATTAATTTCTTGGACTCTTCAATTAATTTTATCTCAAAATCCAAATATTCTGAAAGGTCATATACTTTCAGATATTATCAGTTACACTGTGCTGTGAATGGGATTATTGTTTATTGGTTCTGAAAGTTAATTGAAAAGCCTTCTACACTGAGAAATAGAGACCAAGAGAAAAGTAATCGGTTGATATATTTAAACAGAGCTCTAAGGGGGAATCTTATAAGACTGGGGGTGGGTGGCAGTGGGGAATGGCTGCATAATGCATCTGGAAGCAATATCACAGGGAGGAGTAACAGAAATGAAAGGAGTTCTGGACGTCGGGTTTAAGTCAGGGGCCCCAGTCAGGGGTAAGGGAGGATGGAAGACAGAGCCCACTGCCATGAAGTCTTTGTTTAACTTTAGCTCTGCTGTATCTTTCTGTCTGGACCACTTCCTGAATATTTAAATCTGTTTCTTCAACTCTAAAGTGAGAAAAATAGTAATGGAGGAGAGGGATTATTATGTGGATAGAATTAGGTAAAGTCATTTGAAGAGGGTAAAGTACTGTACAGATGTTGGCAGGAATTGTTGAATGATGAAACCAGCAAGAATGTGGTGAGGTTGAGACTTTGGCAAGGTCTCAGTCTTGATGAGACAAGCAGCATTTTCCTAAAATGGCAACCTGAAAACTCCCATGCTGGACAGTTTGTGGATTAACTTTTCCATGCTGGTGTGAACTCACACAAATCACATATCAATAGCCTGCAGGAAAACAGTACAGGCCAATGAGAGCATGATGTGCAACCCCTGGAGGCTCTGTAGCATCTGTGACCTGTGTGCCACGTGTTCATAAAAAGAACCTTAATCTTTAACGTGATTGCACTAAACCCTGGTTTCAAGTGACTGTGTTTGGAAAAAATGACTTGGGAACAATGATCTTTACTGAGAAGATTCCTCTTATCCAACGAGACAGATGGTTAATTTGGCTGAATTGGGTGAGGAGTCAGGAAACCTAATATAGATATGCCAGATGCAGCTTTTGAATAAAGGCCTATAACCACTGGTAAACTCTATTTCCACAGACAAAATGGATGCAGTCTTTATGGCTGAACTTTCAGCATCTTGTCCACAAAACTGATTCACGACCAACTTTTTTATGAATAAATTATGACCAACTTTATTTCATGCTTTTTGAACTGTTTTTCGTAATTAAAGCCAGTATTACTTTATATGTTATAGATTTCCCTGCATTTCCTGGGTCTGCTGCAGTGGGTTGCAGGTAAGCTTCTGTGGTCAGTGGATGAGCTGACCTATTGATTTTTTTTCCTAGTTCACAGACATCATTGTGCAGAGGACATGCCATTCATGCTGAATTGATCTGTGGCCCCTGTTGTCTTCCAATAAACACTCGGGACTCACAAATCTCAGATCTGCATCCTCCATCCAAATTTTAATGCTATTTACTGCAAGTGTAGCCTCAGGATGTGGGGAATTTTAGGTTTAAGTATGCCTGGATGAATATGCCAAGTGGCATATTCTAGTACATACAGAATGATATCCAAGTGTCTTGTTCGCTCAAAAATACAATTTAAATTAAATTACATTTCTCCCTAAACCCACCCCGCCATCTTTGCATTCATATCTCCAGACCAGAAAGTAGTCACACTTGAGCTATCAGCAGATAAAATCAGAGACACAATCAAAACTTTGGGTGTTGAGAACAGTCAGGCATATGGGCCCATGGACTAGAAATTGTTTGAGTCTGTTTAATAGGTATAAGATGGGCACCTTTTCTGACTCCCCATCTGTATCAAAACCTGAGGTCCCCAGCATACTGCTGCCTGAAATATACCTTTGAAAAGGAATAAAGTTTAATTATTTATTTAGATATTTCTTTTCATAACAAAAGATTAGGCATGATATAAGAAAACAGAAAGGCAGCAGTGGTGAAATGCATCATTTCTGGAATCAAACAGAAATGCGATCAAATCTTGGCTTGGTCCCCACAAGCTTTCTAACTATGACTAAGTTACAGAGTGTCTGACTACCCAGTTTTTCACCCATAGATTGGGATTAAGAACATTAACTTCACCTATCAAAATACTAATGACATTTTTCACAGAACTAGAACAAACAAACCTAAAATTTGTTTGGGAACACAAAAGACCCCGAATACCCAAAGCAAACGAGAAAAAAACAGAGCTTGAGGTATTATGCTCTCTGACTTCAGATTATACTACAAAGGTACAGTAATCAATACACTATGGTACTGGTACAAAAACAAACACATAGATTAATGGAGCAGAATAGGAAGCCCAGAAATAACCCACATACTTACGGGCAATTAATCTACAACAAAGGAAGAAAGAATGTACAATGGAGAAAAAGCAGTCTCTTCAATCAGTGGTGCTAGGAAAACTGAATAGTTACATGTAAGAGAATGAAATTAGAAAAATTTCTCACATGATATACACAAATAAATTCAAAATTTATTAAAGACCTAAATGTAAGACTGGAAACTATAAAACTCCTAGAAGAGAACATAGGCAGAATACTCTTTGATGTCTATCATAGCAATATTTTTCCATCTGTCTCCTAAAGCAAAGGAAACAAAAGCAAAAATAAACAAATGGGACCTAATTAACCTTAAAAGCTTTTGCACAGCAAAGGAAACCATCTACAAAATGAAAAGACAACCTACTGAATGGTAGAAGACATTTGAAAATGGTATGACCGATAAGGAGTTAATATCAAAAATATATAAACAGGGGTTTCCCTGGTGGCACAGTGGTTGAGAGTCCGCCTGCCGATGCAGGGGACACGGGTTCGTGCCCCGGTGTGGGAGGATCCTGCATGCCGTGGAGCAGCTGGGCCCATGAGCCATGACCGCTAAGCCTGTGTGTCCGGAGCATTTGCTCCGCAATTTTTTTCCAAAGAAGACATACAGATGGCCAAGAGGCACATGAAAGGATGCTCAGCGTCACTAATCATCAGGAGAAGGAAAATCAAAATAATAATGAGATATCACCTCACACCTCTGAGACTGGCTATTATCAAAAAGGCCACAAATAACAAATGTTGGTGAGAATGTGGAGAAAAGGGAACCCTGTATGCTGTTGGTGGAAATGTAAATTGGTGCAGTCACTATGGAGAACAGTATGGACTTTCCTCAAAAAGCTAAAAATAGGGGACTTCCCTCATGGTACAGTGGTAATGAATCTGCCTTCCAATGCAGGAGACACAGTTTCGATTCTTGGTTAGTGAATTAAGATCCCACATGCCTCAGGGCAACTAAGCCCCCGCACCACAACTATTGAGCTCGCACACCTCAACTAGAGCCCGTGTGCTGCAAACTACAGAGCCCACACACCCTGGAGCCTGTGCGCCACAACTAGAGAGAGAAAACTTGCATGCCATAACTAGAGAGAAGCCTGCTTGCTGCAACAAAGGTCTCACGTGCCTCAGTGAAGATCCTGCATGCTGTAACTAAGACCCGATGGAGCCATTAAAAGAAAAAAAAAAAAAACTAAAAATAAAACTAAAAATAGAACTACAATATGATTACGCAATTCCACTTCTGGGCATATAATTGAAGAAAATGAAAACCCTAATTTGAAAAGATATATGCACCCCAATGTTCATAGCAGCATTATTTACAATAACCAGGATATGGAAACAACCTAAGTGCCCACTGATAGGTAAATGGATAAAGAAGATGTGGTACATATATACACAATGGAATACTACTCAATCATAGAAAAGAATGAAATCTTGCAATTTGCAACAACATGGATGGACTCGGAGGGTATGATGTTTAGTGAAATAAGTCAGACACAAAAAGACAAATACTGTTCATTATCATTTATATGTGGGATCTAAAAAATAAAACAAACAACTGAATATAACAAAGCAGGAACAGTCTCACAAATACAGAAAACAAACTTGTGGTTACCAATGGGGATAGGGAAAGGGGAAGGACAAGTTAGGGCTAGGAGATGAAGAGGTCAAACTCCTGTGTATAAAATAAATAAGCTCTAATTATTTATGATACAGCATAGGTAATATAGTCAATATTTTATAATAATCTTAAATGGAGTATAATCTATAAAAATTCTAAATCACTATGTTGTATATCTGCAATTAATATAAATCAACTATACCTCATTAAAAATACATATTGAAAAAAGAATATTCACCTCATGGTGTTGCTTAGGGTGCTATCTGAGTCAGAGTAGAAAGCACACTGTGTATATATGGTACCCATAATTTATGTTTGACTAGTAAAAGCTATGACAATAGCACACAAGTAAAGATACGATGGCCCAGGAGGTAAAGTATGTTCCTCTAAACCCTCAGCTCATTATTGACAAAATGTAGCCTCATAGTCATATCCCCTGACTAAACAGTACATGTGGAGGAGAGGCGGTTGCAAAAGATAAACCCACACAGAGAGAAAGGAGACATTTGCCCTCATGCTAAAGATTGGCCTTTGATACTGACCAATATCATTCACTTTTTTGAACCTCATGTTTTACACAACACTGGTCTCTCTCTAAGTCTGTACCCGTTACAAATATGGGGATGTGGCTGCATTAAGGCTGGTATTTCTCCATTGTCCTATGGGACTTGGCCATGGTTCCTCAGACAAAGTTCAGGTCACAGGAAATGATGCAGAGACCATTGAGGAGTTGTATACTTTCCCATCTATTTTCCCACCAGAGATTCTCTTTTCTTTCCGCAGATTTCCTTTCCTTCCATAGAGTTTAGTGCCCTGCTGTGTTGCCTGATGAGTACCGAGGCAGCCCATTGCAAATTTTACCTTTAGTGCCCCTCATTCTCCTCAACACATCCTGACTGCTCAGTCCTCTGGTCCATTCTTTCAAAGGAAAGTCATTCAATCTAACCATAAATCTGAGTTTTACCTCTGATAAAGGTCTCTCTTCTTACCACCAACACATTGGAAATTTAAAAACTTGACTGAGATCTGTAGAGAAGTTTCTTGAGCCAATGGGACCTTCCACATCTCTCTGATAATTCTCTGTATACTTTCCCAAGTCAAGGTAGCTTGTTCTGGTTGTACGTAAAACGTAAAATAACTAGTCAGATGAATGGTGAAAGACTAATCAGGGTTTAAATGTCAACACCATCTCCACACCTTAAAACCACAGTGTGGGGTAGAATGGGCAGTAGATACATGTAGAATATTTTGCCTAATGTGAAACTTGAGAGGCACTAGGGTGTAGGGCTTATGAACTTGACTCTCAAATCAACTACCAGGGTTGTATCCCAGCTCTGTAACTTTCTAGCTGTGTGACCTTGGACGAATATCTTGATCTCTCTTTTCTTGTTTCTTTATATGTAAAATGAGAAATAATTGCATTTTCCCTAAAATGTTGTAAGTGTTAAGTGAATTGCACTAACACGGTGCTTAGAATGGCCACTGGCTCATGACAAATGTGCAGTGAGATTCAGCTTTTATTAATGCAGGATTGAGTCCAATGACTTTGGCATCAGATAGACTATGGTTGGAGCCTTGGATCCTTAACCTCTGGGACTATGAACAAGTTATTAACCTCCCTATGCCTCAGTTTCCTAATCTGTAAAAAAGCAGCATTAATAATGCCCATTACATCTATAGGGAAGTTGTGATGATTAGATGAAATACCTTGCTTTGCACAGCATATATACACAATGAGAGTAACTAATGATTACTAATGAATTAAACTAATGTTCCATGGTGAACCAGTGTTTAGAAAAATCAACGTTATTCTATTTATGTGGTTATTCTCATAAAGTCCTGGGAAAATGACACATTTCAAAGTCTTGCTCAGATGCATCTTTGTCTGTAGCCTACTTAACCAAACACCCCGGTTTCCCATAATCCTGGTTGTGAATGGTCCACATTGATTTATGGTGCATTTGTTTGCATATAGTTTATCTCTGCTGAAAGGAAGAGACCGTCATATATACTTCTTTTTCTTTGCTCCACAGTTTGGCAGAATGTCCTGCAACAAAGTAAACAAATACTGGTTCTTTAAATTCTCCCTTAGATGCCATCAATTTTCCTCCTCTATAGCTGTTTATTTTGCTACTGTTTCAGTGGCATGCTCTAAACATGATTAACAGTCCTTTTCATTCAGTTACAAGCACAGTAACTTCTAGGTGATACATGGAAAGGGCACATGGGAAAGGTAGGCTTCAGATACCACAAGTTTCTTTCTTTTTTTTTTTTTTTAATCAAATAGCTTGAACGAGAATTTCCAATGCTGGTTTTAGTCTCAGGACAGAGCCAAGACCCTCATGGCCTGTGCTCATGCCAGTTAAGCTCTTCATGGATCTGATTCAACTTGACACAGTTCTCTTCTCCTTGCCCCCAAATGACTGATTTCTTCAGAAAATAGATGTCTGTAGAAACTAGAACAAAATACTTAATATCCTGTTCAAATATTGCTAAGGGAATTTTTCAACACCTTTATCTGATTAAGAGTATGCAAGGTTGATTCTTACTTAAAACATTTATCTCTGTCCATATTTTCCCCAAAATTTGAAATTCAGTCATTATTGTAGTCTGAAATCTTTGTAATTTTCCTTAGTTTTTGCAGTCCAACAACAATGATGGCTTTGGTTGGGTCAACTCAAACTTCTTGACAATACAAGTACAATAGGCCTAGGCACTCATGAAAATGCACTCTTGGTACTAGTCTAGGAAGATGATTCTGCCTGAGTTACAGCTGGACAGTGTACCTTAACATTTGTTTGATGATCTCATGCAGAGATCATCAAACAAAACCCAAGTGTAGCCTGTAGTCCCACGCAATACAGCCTTAACATGTGTTGGACTCAGTGAAACACAACTCAGCAACCAAGGGTAATTTTAAAAGAGTTAAAATGTACTTTCTGTCTTTCATTAGATTTTTCAAAGACCATAAAAGAGTTCCCCACTAGTAACTCATAGCAACTTTTCATAATATTTTTTTCCCTCCACTTTTGTTACAAGTTAGGCTGGTGTAAATTGATGTAAGTGTTAAAGGGGTAGGAAAATAGAAAACTATGAAGGTAAGGATAAAGTTTTCCCTAATAAGTGGGGACACAAAGAAGGGATATAAGTAAGTCTGATAATATTGGTAGTATTCCCCAATTAGTATAGATTTGTTATTATCTTACACTATTTATAATAGCATAGAATAATCTCCTAACATGTGTACATACTACACACACACACACACACACACACACACACACACACACACACACACACATACCAGATGGAAATGTTATAAAAATTAATACACCCTTACTGATTGATTGGTTTAGTAAGCTGAAGGTGTGTATGTTCTCTCTATGATCCATACACCTTGGAGAGGAAATGGGATAGTTATTCATCCATCCATCCATTCATTCATTCATTTATTCACAGATTTCCTTTGGACACTTACCAGATGTCAGGTACTTTTCTGGGGATTGGGGTTAGAGTGTTGAACATAAGAACCAAGCTCCTGATCCTAGGGAGCTTACATTTGTTGGGCAGAGGGGTGATGATAAATATGTACTGTAAGAAATGTTATGAAGAGCAGGATAAAGGGACAGGAAGGGGTGCTATTTTACATGGGTCATCAAAAACATGTTCTCTAAAGAGGACACATCTGTGCAAAGACAGAACCAAGAGAGAAATGAGATTGGACGCAAGATAGATGGGCTGATGGGAGGCAGCAACAAGCCAGCATTGTTTTTTAATACCTTCATTACATTTATGAAAGGAATACTTTTTTATCCTTTTTCTTTCCTTCTTTTATTATGTTTTTCTTAAGAAATCCTGTGCTTCTTGAAATGTGAAATAGGTGAAGGAAAATACAGTTTGGGACCATTAATTGTGCTTTCTTATTGAGTATATAAATTTGATGTCAAATGGGCCTGGCTGAAATGGTATATATTTATTTCAAAAATATCATTTATGTGAGGCATTGCTGCATCATCCTATTGATTTAGGGATTGGAGTGACTGTGCCTGATGCTTTTATGAAAGGCAGGCTATTAACAAACTAAATTGAAAAACTGGTGAGTCT
Organism: Neophocaena asiaeorientalis asiaeorientalis; assembly: GCF_003031525.2. Classification (NCBI taxonomy): domain Eukaryota; kingdom Metazoa; phylum Chordata; class Mammalia; order Artiodactyla; family Phocoenidae; genus Neophocaena; species Neophocaena asiaeorientalis. The sequence goes on along the minus strand of NW_020172268.1, from coordinate 359,410 downwards.
GCCTTTCCAGGCCCAATCCAGCAAGCTGCCTATATGAGGCTTAAATGGGAAAATACTGTAAAAAAGACTAATTTTAATGCAACAGACTCCTCCTTGCAATCCATAGACCTTATTTGCTGTGAAGAAAAAAAAAATCCTACAAGATAGAATTTTCATGCTTCTGTAGCAATCTCCCTCTGGTTTCTCTCCTATCCATAGCAACATTAATCTTTTCATTTTAGAAATTGACTCTCTTTGACTTTGTTGGACATTAAGATTAAAATCTTGTGTAAGACAAGATAGCTTTAAGAGAGTCAGAGAAATCATGGGTGCTAATGCAGAAATCTGCTGGGAGTGCCCATGCAGTGAAGTTCCTACAGAATTCCTAGTGTGAGGCTAGAGGCTTAAACCTAGGCTGTTAAGGCTGGGAGTTATTAGATTTTACCTCTTTCAAGTTCAACTTCTTTTTTTTTTGCAGGCAGAAACTGAGGCATAGATAAGGGATGACACTTGTCTACTATCACACAGCCAGACTAGTGGCAGAACTTACATCCCAGAGCTGTTTCCAATCAACCTCTTTTATATCTCACCTTCCTGTGGCCCATATATCAAGGTGGATTATCCAGGTGAGTGCTTGAAAAGTATTTGGAATTTTAAATACAGCAAAATGATTTTGTGAATTCACAGGAAATATACTTGGGTTTTTGATGAACAGAAAAGGGGCTTGTTGGTGGCTCCCTGTCCCTACACACTGTGAGCTCATGCCCCAGTTCTGTTCCTCTGATACTAAATGGTTTTGATCCTAATTGACACAAGATGGGTTTGTCACCGTGAAAAGCCACTGAACACTTTTCACCAATCATTCCAAAGATTATTCAATGGGACACTTCTTTTTATGATAGAGCTAAAACTTAGATATTGCATGGAGTCGTTTTTTTTTTTTTCTTTTTTAATCCACATTAGAGAAAATGATGACTCCACAGATGTATATTGAAAACCTTATGTGTTCTCAACACTTCATCATGTTACTCATGAGGTTACAAAAGAAAGAGGTAATGTAGCTTCTGCTTCCTGCTTGAAGGGCCCCATGCTCAGCTGGAGGAGGGGATGAAAGACCCAGTGGTGGGGGTGTAGAAGAGTCCAGCTGTATGCCTCAGGGTCTGGGAGCTGGAGAAGACCAGCGAGAAAGAAAAGATGATTGGAGCAAATATGGAGCCTCCTCTCCCATGGATGAGGTTATGTAAATTTCTCTGTAGCCTCTGCTTAAGGATGATCTGGGGATGAGGTATGTCTATATAAAAGTGCCAGGAGTAGAACTAGCACCACATCTACCATATGACATGTGATGTGTTAGGGGGACATTTCTCCTTCTTCTCCTCTCTACCTCCCTCCCTCCCTCTCTCCCTTCCGTCCTCTCCCTCTCCCTCCATCCCTTGCATCCTTCCGTCCATCCCTCTCTTCCTACTTCTTTTCCTTATCCTCTCTTCCCTTCCTCCTTTTTTCCGTTCTTTCCACTAACTTGATAACAATGTCTGCAAAGTCACTCCTGGAAATAGACACAACTATGAAAGAAAGGTATTCTGAAGGGAGCACAGAAATCTTTCTCATTATGTTAGGAGGATTCTGTCCCTTCTGGAAAGTAAGAAAGGAGCACAGTAAGTGACACCTCTTCCCTAAGGAAAAACATGCTCTGGAGATGTACCTGGGCTCAACTTCTCATTCTTCAGAAGTTGGGTGACCTTGGGCTTCCCTGTTGTGTGCAACCCTCGTCTCAGGGATATGTTTTGGTGACATGCAATGAAAAGTATCTGCTTGTCCCTTACTCTGCATTTTGTTTAAGTTATACTTCATTAAAGCAGACAGCGCTCTGAATTTTTCTCATTTTTCCCTCACTAATCCCTCCCCCCTGTACCACTCATACTCATCTCTACTCTCTGGAATTTCAAACAACTTCCAACTAGACACAAAGAAATCCCTTTTCTATGCACAGACAGACTTTAGACTGGTGGCCCCATTGCATTAGCATGCAATAAAAGCCAGCAGGGGGTGCAACTCCCGCTGTTATCCCAGCCTCAGGGACGCTGGGAAGGTTCCCAGGGTACAACTCCTCTCTACTGTAGTGAGGCAATTGCACGCTTTGGTGACAGCTCCGCAGCCTCAATGCCAGCTGCACTCTTTGTGAAAGGAGAGGGCAGAGGTTGGCACCATGCATCCTATGATCTTGCAGGAGTTTCCTGGTTTCACTTGCCTCTTCCATTGGCCTGAGAACTGCTTGAAATTCCTAACTTTTTGTCTATCTGGAGTTAGACAGTTTATATTGAGGGGAGCATTATTTCTAGAAATTCCTCATGAAAAATATAAAGGGTGGCTCATCAGACATTTACATTGCCCCACCTGCTTGCCAATCCTATTTGAGAAAACTGCAGAACAGTGATTATAGAAGAAGAAAATGAGGGTTCCACCTTTTGGCAGCTAGACAGGTTTTCAATATAATATATTGCCAGTAGAGCTCCTGGGTTATTCCAATGCCTGGTGTTGCAGGACTTCAACACCCAGAGTTCAAGTTCTTCCTGGACCCATGCTGCAACCAACATAAACTCTACTGTCACCATGGACTCAGATGCACTCCCTCCACTGGCAGCCTACGGCTCTATCACTGTCACCATCTCTAAAGCTGTCACAGATCTTTCACCTCAGTCTTCTCTGGCATAGAGTCACCATGGCCCCCATGCTTGGCAAATGATGGTTAACTAGTTCTTTGTTTAAACCTGTGACAAAGGGGTCTATGGAGGGGAGTGAATTGAACCCAGCACATACACACCCCCTGAGCCTATCAGCTCTTTTTGCTTCTACTTTGCAAGAACCCAGAGAAAACAGAGCAGAAATGTGGGCAAGTTCCAGTTCCCTTCTGTATGATATTGCCCTCTATCTAGAGAGGGAGTGGACAGAAATAAGCAGGATAATAGTCCATGAAAAAAAAAAAGAAAAAAGAATGGGCTGTCAATTCCAGATAGAATTAGGACAATTGATGTATACAGGTCTCTTGGTGAGAAGATGTCATATAGCTGTATTCTACCCCAAGTTATTTGCCTAAAATCTACCTTCTCTCCCGCAGTCAATTCAGATCTTAATCTGTCCTTCCAGACACATGCAGATTCCTCAAGGTCATGCAGTCTTACAGCCTCCTCTTTATGAGAAGTCACTGATGTCTGGATCACAAATCACTACTTAATATATTAAAGCTCCCTAATCGACCAACTTCTAAGTAGAGGAAATTAATGTTTAAATAAAAGTAGAGAAGTTTATGGGTGCATAAAGGTAGCTATTCCTGACCACAGAGGGTGGTCTGGTCCTGAGGAGGATGAGAAAGGGAGGGCTTGCAGTCCTTGCTCTCAGACGTCCTCTAGAGGAAAACTGAGCATCATGTGTTCAGGCTGCTTTGTTCTCTTAAAGGACCTAGTCAGCCAACTTGAGGTTCTCATGATTCTGGTCCTCCGTTGGTCCAAGAGGATGACTTCTGACAGCTACAATATCCTCTTGAGTATTCTTTTAAAATTATTCTTACATCCATTTCTTCTCACCAAGGGTACTTGAAGGTCTGAGCAGTGCCACCCCAGGCCTGAACAATTACAATAACCTCTCACAGGGCACTCTCCTTACCTGGCCACAGTCCATGATACTCCTATACAATGTTTCTATGAGAACACTCTGGACACTTCCTTCCTTGTAACATTTCCATGATCCCCGGGTCTGCTGGATGGAGTCCAAACTCCTGGGCTTGGCATTCAAGGCCATGAACTCTATAGCCTAAAATCCCACCTCCAGATTTATTGCCTCCAGTCTCCTGTATGTCCCTGATAAATCACCGCTATAGGGGTCCCACCTCATGCCATGGACCTGGCCTTCTTCCTAAGTTTATGCAGCATTGCCTAGTAAGAGAGACAAGGTATGATATAGGGACATGATGACCAGATAGGCATTGGACAGAGGAATTTGAATACTACTTCTGCTGCTTCCTTACTCTGTCACCTTTACTTAATTATTTAATATTTTTCTGAGGCTGCTTGCTCAACTTTAAGCTGGGTATAATCATTCATTCGTTATTAGGTTGTTGTGTGGATTCAGAAGCTAATGAATGTATAATATAGTATCTAGCACATAGTAGGGGCTTAGTGCATAGCAATTATTATGATGATTTTACTCTTGTGTACTCCCTTTAACCCAGCCAACCCATCTTGAGGACGTTGTTTAAATTTTACTCACACCATGGAACTTTTCTGATAGTAGTAACTTTGGTTGACTTTTATTTCTTCTAAAATATTTTAGCCTATTTTTAAAACACTTAATTGGCATTTACTTCTCTGTATTAATTACCTAGTCATGGGCATACCATTTGTATATCCAACAGGACGAAGAGAGACTGTCTCCCACCTCTGTCTTTTCTTCCACCCCACCTAAAGGTATTTTCCTGCATTGGTTCTTGAGCCAGTCCCTAGTCATTCAGAAAATGCTAAAGATGCTCTGACCTTCCATGCAGTAACCACTTTCTCTGTTAACATGATCCAGAAGATGTCCTTAGTATTTTCAGGTAAGCTTTCTGCAACCATGATCCTAAACTGTCAAAACACAGGTCAAACCATATACTCCCAATTCTTTTCCTTTGCTTTCACAATTTGTTTGAATTTCAAATTCAATATCCCCCAATTCTTGCAAATATGAGCTTCAATCAAGGCTCTTATATATGACTCTTTGTTCCAGGCACCTATGTGGTAATCCAGACATTGTGTAGGAATGAGGTTCAGCCTGTGAACCCCAGCTTGATGACCTGGGAAGCACCTCCTAGAAAGAGACTCTTTCCAGCGTTGTCTCAATGTTCAAAGATCAACAGCTGTTCAAAGCCCCTATTTCTGTATTTCTGTGTTCTTATTGCCCCGGGCATTCCTTCTGTGCCAGCTTAAGCCCCTGGCACTGGCTGTTATTTACTTCCATGGGAAAGAGAGGATGTAATCACTTTGAGTGTTGAACCTCACTATTAGCCAGCCTGCTCATAAAGCTGTTTGCTAGGCAGATCTAGTCAAAGGTGCCTTCCCTACCTGCTTTGCTCTGCTGGGCTGAGTGAGCTTTATGCAGCTAACCACCAAATCCAAGATACAAGGTAATACATTCTACAAGGTGGTATATTCCGGCCTTCTATGCCCCTTCCCAAGAATGTTTACATTTCCAGCTATGGATGGGGTGTTTTCTAAACAGAGGTGATCTGATTATTAGACTGATTGAACAAAAAAAATTCCATGGAAGACCCATGCATGCAATTACAAAGGCATGATGGTTTTGTGAGCTTGGGCTATGTCAGAGGCAACTCTGTGGCAGGCAGGCAGGTGGACAGCCTTTGGAGTTTTGATGTGAGCAGGGAACTTAAGGCTTCCGCCCACCCCTGATATTCACTTTTCTGTGACCTTGGGAATGTCACTTATCCTTGTGAGGATTAATGAGTTAATCTCAGGGGAAGTACTTTGAGATCACTGGCTGACAGGTGCTATATAAGTACAAAGTATTATTATTAAAATGTCACTGTACTGGCTGCGTTTGTTCTTGAGGGCACGGAGGCAGGAATGACAGCCCTGGGTGAGTGGATAAGGATTACATAAGACAAGGAAGTACAGAGTTCTGCCACGGAAAGTTCTACCTGCTAATACTACTCCTCTCCACTTCTAACTCCACTCAGTAATCTTCTCACTTGTCTCTGAACAGAGGCAAGCTTTATTTTCCTAAAATGAACTCTGCAAAACAGTTTTAGCCAGAGGCTCTATAACCATATATCTTTTTGGTCCTTGGAAGTAGAGGTCAGAAAAACTTATTTTATCATCTCTAACACCTCCATTTTCCCCTCAACAAACCCAGAAATTTCCCTCTGGCTTTTCCCACACACATACAGAAATAAAAATATAGAGAGAATTGGTAAGCCTGGGGTCTAAAACAATAATGGTAGAAATTCAAACTTCTGTTAGCAGAATCTTCCATCTTCTCTTTATGTCTCATTTTTAGTTTATCTTTTTTCCTAAATCAAAAAAAATGTTTGAAGAAATAAGATATTATTTATGAAAATTTCTAACACATAGTAGACACTCAAAAAATTGATGAATGAGTGATTTGTATTCAGTCACCCTGGCTATCAAAATTCTAGGACATATCAAATTATCAAAAAAAAAATCAACAAATAGCTATTGAGAGCTATGTCCTTTGAAAGAAACCTAAAATGTGAAGGACCTAATTGTTCCCCTCAAAGAACATCTTGTGTGTTTTTGGAGGATATATTTACCCAGGGGGAAAGGCAAGGAGTTTGCGGGTTTGGGGGGGAACTTGATGGTGATAATATATTATCAATGACAGGGACAGCAGGAAACATATAGATGGGGAAAGAAGAAAAACAAGTCAGAGGACAAGATCTACAGCAAGTAAGGATCTAGGAAGAACTTCAGGGTACAAGCAACATATTTGAAAGGATCAAAGATGGATCAGGCTATACCCAAGTGTCTACAGATTACCAGGTGGATTGCTTCCAACTGAGGAGTGGTAGAGAGGTTGCCAGTGGTCTTCCCTAGCCCCAGCTGTAGCCCTGCGAGTTATAGAAGGGTTTTAAAAAATTAGTTTGTGTGTTTGTTTTGTTGTTTGTTTGCTGTTGTTTTCTTAAAATAAGTATTTTGTGACCTCTATATAGGGAACAAAGTCACCCAGAACAGTTGCTGCACAGCCTTGTATACAGCCTTGTATATTTCTTTGTTCAAAACTCCTAGAAAACCATGGCCAGTTCCTGCCTGAAAAGTCAGTTGAGTTCCAAGGAGGAGGCTTAAAATCCTCTCTTTGTTACAGGTTGTAATCCAAAGAGGGCTCAACTTGTGGAATATCAAACCTTAACAGAACTGAGGGAGAGGGCAGGCTGCACAGTCCTGGAGAGACAGGAGGCTTGCCTCTGAGTTCTTCCATGCAGAAATAGGATGTTACCAGTGCAAGCTCTAGGTAGAACAGAGAAATACTTCTCTATTAACAGTTGTGTGTGGTCAACTGTTCTTATTTGTTTTTAATTATTACCTTATCAGCATTGCTAGTCTATGTGTAACTTTCCTTGGCACCATTTTGAGGTTTTCTCATGGAGAGAGACAACTACATGAATGGATTGAAAGACACAGAGAAAAAAATATATATATATATAATTTTGTGAAAGAGCTCATCTCATTTATTGCATCCCCTTTGCATCCTCCTTCTACTCTATCAACCAGGTGAATTCTCACTGTTGAGCTGGGTTCCAAAAAACCCCAGGACATGTGTCCCCTTCAAACAACCTTCCTCCCCAAAAATAACCCCTTTCTTATTACCTGTTGGTGCATCACATCCTCAATGCTTCTGTGTGATTAACTAGGGTATTTATAGTTATTAAGATTGCACCTCTTTCATAGCAGTATGATTTTAACAATCAAATCAATGTGTTTCCCTAAGGGAAATACAGTGTGAGAATCTTAGGAACCCATGGGGGCCATTATAGTAGGTATTTAGGGTAGAGACAGCCCCTAATCATGGCTTCTCAGGCACCACTATTGATAAACAAAGACAACACTGACAGGCACATGCACCAAAAACTTTCTAACCAACTGCCTTAATTTACAGACATAAATGAAGTGCCAGATTAAATGACACTTGGAGGCCACACAGCTAACTGGTAGCAGATCCAGAACTTAAGCCCAGGTTTTGAGTCTCAAACTAGAGCCGTATTCACAGTGCCAGATTGTTCTGTAAATCCCATTCTGTACCTGTCTTGCTGTGAGACTTTGCAGAGAAAATGCTCAATTTCTGAGTTTCTGTTTCAAACCCTGTAAAACAGGAGTTGGATTAATGGGTTCTTGAAAGGGAGGATTCTTTCAGCTTTTCAGGTATCCTGATTCGGTGTCTGTGGAATCACACATATGCATTTTACATTCATCTACATATATAGAATCTAAGGAACTTGATTTTATCATTTCCTCAAAATTCCCTATGCCATGATGCTTTGCTCCTGGTATAATGATCTTTAGCATGCCAATGATTCAAATACAAGGACATTTTCTTGGGCCTTCATTGTTTCAGAGTGAAATTGAAAGAGGGAATCCAGCTGTTTATATGTAATATGCAGCAATTATGAAGTTCATTTCCAGAAGCCACTGTAACCATGGCAACCTGTAATTCTGGAAGAATAGAGACAGGCTGTAGACTGACTTCCAGTGGGGCCAACTTTTAACCAGAGATGGCTCAGGAAATGCTGATGAGGAGCCTGAGCTCTTTACTTAAGTTAGAAGCAATTTTTTTTTGAAAGTTAGACTGCCTTAATCCGTAACTTCAGTCCTTCTTTAAAGTTCAGTAATTGGTGAAACTCAAATTTCTGGATTTGCCCAAGTTTGCCCTAGAGGGCTGAATAGTTCAAATGAAACAAGAGCCAGTGTTGTATTGATGTTTATTTCATAGTGCTTTAAACGTCAAACTCAAAGTCATAACATCAAACTGACTGAACTTTAAGCTAGTGTTACAGGAACCTCAGAAATTTCAAATGAGAACTGGAGAACCCAGTCTCTTGATATACAGTGTTTCTGAGTGCACACTGACTGCTTTGATATTTCAAGAAAAAAAATGGATTAGACTCATGTTAAATGGGTGGTTTTATGATATTTTGACCCCATCAGGCCAGAATGGAAGCAGGAATTGCTGCGGAGAGGAGGGTGCAGTGGAGTAGCAGCAAAAGGGTAGAGATATGGTCATTTTGAGTCCGAAATTATTTAAAACAATGTGGTCAGGTTACAGAGTTGATTGTCTTCTTATTACCCCATGGGCCTCCCCTTTGACTAATAGTGGGAATCTCTGGATACTCAGAAAGGGGATGGGACAATGGGCAGATAAGGGTCAAAATTTAAATACACACAACTACTTCATGCACCCTGGGAAATTCATAGAAATGAAATGCTAAATGACAGCAAGCTGCAAAGGCATTGGAATTGGATTTCTGCTATTTCTGCCTCTTTTGACACTGCCTTTGATCCCTGATGGCAGCACGTTGGGCATGTGTGAATAGCACAGCTCATGGAGACTGTGCCTACTGGGAAAGGGAGAGGAAACCTGGGACTCTCCACTGTGGGTTTTCCTCTCTGAAATTCCAAGGTAGTTAAGTCAGGGGTGCACTCCAAATATGTTGAGATGTACCCCTTCCAGTTGAGGGTGTTATTTTTCACTCAGTTGCCTGAATGATGAGCTGACAGTCTTGAATACATCTGAAGAACCAGACAGATGTGAACAAATTCAAAGATCCAGGATGAGTTTACTGTCACTCAGGGAGTCAGCAACTAGACTTGGGAGGCAACTGGAGAGGTAACATCCAGAAACGGATTTGATTGTGTCAAGATTTAGGCATGAAGAGAAGTTAGAGATAAGAGGTAAATACGTACAAGGTAAATATATGCAGGGATTGTCAAGTATGTCTTGAACCAATTGCAGAGTACGCCACCTGTAGGGCCAAAGGAAGTCCTCCCATAATGATTCCCAGGCTCCTGGCTCCCATCCTAGCTCCTGTGTGGACTCCTGCCAGCTGTGACTCTATTTGCCAAGAGTTCTGTGTTCCTTTTGCTTTCATATGGCTCTTCCTTCCATGCTAGCCTGCCCGTGTTCCCTGTCCAAGGTCCTGATTCTGAAGGTGAAGGTAGATCTACCCAACAGAGGGTTGTGAAAGGGAACACAGGTTTTGCAAGCTGAGCTCTGGCTCCTTCACTCACCTGTGGGACCCAGAACTATGTGCCTCATCTTTGTACATCATCTGTAAAAGGGCTAATCATGAAACACTGCTTGCATTGTTATTGCATATAATGTGCTGAGCTTGGTGCCTAGCTGAAGACAGGACCTCACTAATGGCAATGAGATATATTTAACCCCTAAATGTAACTGGGGGTCTAGATCAGAATTCACAGGAGCCCTGGCAAACTGCCTACACCACATTCCTGAAGAAAGGTAAGGTTAAGAAACCAGGAAACCAGAGACAGAAAGCAAGGTCCAAAAATAGGTTAATACCAGTCTTTGAAAGACAGGCAGCAGATGACATTCTTCACAGACAAAAGAAAACAATATAGCAAGCATGGTTTAATGAAAAGAACACAGACTTGGGCTCAGAAAGCTGGGTTCCATCATTTGGTGGTGTGTCTTGGAGTAGGTCCACTATGCTCAGTGGTCAGTGGAAAGCTCTCTGCACAGACAAGTTGGTGGGATGATCAGAAAGATCTTGAAGGAAGGGTAACTTTGTAAGATGAAGTAGCATTATTACAAAAAGGATAAAAAAGAAGGCCAGAGTGAGTAGAAAACTTCATAAAGCAAGTAAAATTTGAGGGATCCCATAAAGAGATAGTTGAAAAGAAGGGGGACAATTATTTGGGTAAGTATGGGGGTTAAGTAAAAGACAGGGGCGGGAGAAAACCTATGATGAATTGAGAAATCAGTAAAAATGATAATTTGGGTTGAGATGGAAAGTTCTTACAGGATACAGTATTATTTATGCAAGGCCAGGAAGATAGACTGAGGTCAGATAGTGGAGGCTAAATATTATTATTTTATAGACAATGGGGGACAATTAAAAGCTATGGCAAGGGATGCAAAACTAATGTTTGGCATTTTCTCCAGCTCTTGCCAATTCACATCAGATCCCATGACTCCCCTCCCAAGGTTACTCATGCTAACAACTTTGTGAATGCACCTTTCCATGTTTTTCATATTCATATGAACATATGAATATGAGTATGTGTGCATGTGTGTGTGTGTATACAGACGAGTATACATTATAAAGATACAAATACATAAGTGGGTTGGGTCACTATTATAAATTAGTGTCATCTATCTACATTTCTGCATCCTTTCTCACTCATGGAAATCCCTCTTAATCAACTCTTATAGTACCAACACACTAATTTATTCTTCTAATGGTTGCATAATAGTCTATGGTATAAATAGACCATAAGTTATTCAACCATTTCTAATTCCTTAGTACTCATTTTTTTTTTTCTCAAGGATGTTTTGTTTGTTTCTTAGATTGCTTTTCTATTTCAAAGCCCTCTGCAGTAAATACCTTTGTGCATATGTATTTAAGTGTTAGTGGATATCTTTATATTGGATAGATTTCTATGAGCGACATTGCTGGTTTCAAAACACATATGCATTTTTAATTTTGATGAATTATGCTAGATTGCTTTCAAAAACTACCCATTCACATTTCTACATGCTGCATATGAAAGGACACTTTTTCCTACATCCTTCTTAGCATTAGCTGTTTTATTTTATTTTATTTTTTTTTTGTTTTATTGTTTTATTTTTTTTCGGGTCATATAATGATATCTCATTATTAGTTTAATTTTCATTTGCCTGAATCATTAGTGAATTTGAACATCCTTTCATATATTTCTCAGTCATTTGTAATTTCTTTACTGCCAATTGTTTGTGCATAAACATTATTCATTTTCTATTGGGATATTTGTCTTTCTTTTGTTGGAAGGTCTTGTGTTTTAGAGACATTAACCTGAGCATGTGTTTGGCAGAATTGCCTGTAGGAGAGAGAGATAATGCCATCAGGAAACAACCACTTTGCTCTGAAAATGAGGTGATAGGAGCCTCTTCTGAGCCTCGGGTCCTTAGCAATGTAAAGGAAGGGCTGGGGAAATGTTTTGAAAAAGGAATGACAGAACCAAAAAATTGATTGAATGTGGCTGCAGTGAGGAGGGGTGGGAAGAGATTGCAGTCATTTTGTGTTTTGCAAGTCTGATATGGGAACTTAGAGAACTTAGAGGAGGAACTTAGAGGAGGAACAAGAACTGTAGGAAAGAAGAGTTTGGCTTACAAATGAGATGAGTTTGAGGTAACAGTGAGTCATCCTGATGACACTTGAACTTGCAGCACTAGAATTTAGGGGAAGGGTCGACGATTTTTAAGCAAACAGAAGAGCTCTGGGAAGAAGGGTAAGACAGGAGACAAACATGGCAGAGGTTGTTTTTCTCAGTCATGGGGAGCAGAAGGAGGCAAGAAATCTCACAGCGTTAGCTGCCCAATGTGCCCTAAACCTCCCAGATCATATCAGATTACAGAAGGAGGCCACACAGAAATTGTGTGTAGAAGAGCAATAGGAAGGGCTTCCCTGGTGGCGCAGTGGTTGAGAATCTGCCTGCTAATGCAGGGGACATGGGTTCGAGCCCTGGTCTGGGAGAATCCCACATGCCACGAAGCAACTAGGCCCGTGAGCCACAGCTACTGAGACTGCGCGTCTGGAGCCTGTGCTCCACAACAAGAGAGGTCGCGATAGTGACAGGCCCGTGCACAGCAATGAAGAGACGCCCCTGCTTGCCACAACTAGAGAAAGCCCTCACACAGAAACGAAGACCCAACACAGAAATAATTAATTAATTAATTAATAGACTTAGCAAAAAAAAAATACAGCTTGCTCAGTTAAATTTGATTTTTAGATAAACAATTAATAACATTTTAAGATAAGTATGTCCCATTCAATATTTGGGACATACTCAAGTTTAAAATATTCAATATTTAGGACATATTTTTAATCCTAAAAATATTAAATAATTGATACATACTTGTCCTGAAAATTATTCATTGTTTATCTGAAATTCTAATTTAAGTGGGCATCTGTATTTTATCTGACAATCCTACTTTGCAGCTTAATATCCTTGCCCAGCCATGTAATGCCAAGCAATCACTTCACCATCTCTAAAGAAAAGGTATTCTTTGAGATTGAAAAGCTTTTAATGGTAATAATCTAGGCAGTGAAATATCTGATTTTCTGTTTACTAACACTTTACCTATCTACAATAATGCAAAGATTATTGATGTCCATTCATATCTAGCCACTCTCTCAACAAATACTTATTGAGCATATGTCATGTGTAAAAGAAGGTGTTGGATGAAATGTTCATAATAATGACCCCAAAGTAACTTGGACATCATATACTGATAGCAGAACCATCAAAGGTTTAAAGCATGCTCAGGAGATTTTAATTGCTTAAATTTATTTTACTATATTCATTAAAAAGACTAGCTCTCCCATCTACTTGTAGACAGTCTCTATTAAGCAGAATGTTAATTCCAATCTTAGTAAATAGTAATTGAGAAGATACCATTTGGGGACCTTTCTGTCTAATAAATAATGCATCAAAAAATAATAATGTGGGCTTCCCTGGTGGTGCAGTGGTTGAAAGTCCGCCTGCTGATGCAGGGGACACGGGTTCATGACCCGGTCCGGGAGGATCCCACATGCCGCGGAGCGGCTAGGCCCGTGAGCCATGGCCACTGAGCCTGCGCATCCGGAGCCTGTGCTCTGCAACGGGAGAGGCCACAACAGTGAGAGGCCCACGTACTGCAAAATAATAATAATAATAATAATGCATCACTTATTATCCCTCAACCAGCATATATTCCTTGAGGATTATACGAATTTCCCTTCTGCTGTTAGCCTTGGACAAGGTAGCTCTTCCTTCCTGAAATGTTTTATTACTAATATCTATAGACAACATACATGTGATAGATATCTTCCTTTAACCATCACAACAAATTTTTGAAGGAGGGACTGTGAGCATATCATTTTCCAAATGAAGAAATTAGACAGAGACCTTGAGTAACTCATCAAGATCTCACAGGAGGAAACAGATGAGCAGAATCCAATCCCAATGGATACGGCTCCAGGATGCAGGCTTATACCTCTAGCACTTGACTCCCTAACCCACTGCAAGGAAGTGGATGGAACTTCCACATGCTGGATGGAACAGTTTGGCATTCTAAAGAATACAGCCCTCAGCCAGTATTCACAGTAGGACTATAATCTTAGAGGAAGCCGTGGAACGTAAGGTAGAGAAACAACAGATCTGAGATTCTACTAGAACCTATTTCCAGGGAACCACACTGGCTCCAAGAGCCAGGAGCTGAGTCTGACTGGAGGTGGGGCTTCACGAGAGCTGAGGCATGTAGAGTTGAGCTCCAGTTCTATACCTGGCTACCTGTGAAGGACTCTCAAGGAATAGAAATCATGTAGGAGCACTGCATGTCAGGGTGCAGGGACTGGGGAGCCTGTCTGACATTTTAGACCCAAGAATGGAACTCTGGCTGATGCTTTCCTTCATGTCTGTCAAGATAAATGCAGCCCATCAGCATTATCAAGGAGACAAGACAGAGAGAGACAACTGCTGAGGGGTTGGCACATGAGCAAGTACTGGAAAAAAGTGCATGTGACACAAGTTATTATAAACTATGCTCATAATTAGAAGATTGAGATTTGACTTACGATGGAAATATACAGTTAAATTATCCTTAAATACCTTTAATAGAATCCATTATGATTCTGAAAAACAGTACAAAAAGTTGAAACACAAAACCAAAAGCCTGGATTATTTTTGTAAAAACAGGAAGAACCTGTATTTGACACTATCCCACATTCTTATCTCAACAGGGCTGCCTGTGCAGTGCAGATTGGAGCTCTCAAAGCTTGAGGATCAAATTAAGTCCCCAATACTGAATACCACATCCCTATGATTTTCTAAACAAAGTTTCTGTCTTCAGAAGAGTTAGAAGTAAGTTAGGTAGAAGTACCTCTCCTTACCCCAACTTCTCCTTAGGCCTTGCCAAAGTCAATTCCATTGCATTCCTACACATGTCAGTTTGATGGTTTATAATAGTCAACTATTCATCTAATGCTTCCACAAATTGCTAATTCCTGATAAAGGGCACCTTTGTTAAGTAAGCAGCTGGTAATGGAGGAAATCTCTGATATATCAGCAACATCAGATAGCACATCATTCAGCAAAGGGGGAGAAAAGTTCATGGCAGTCCATTAGGGAGGAAGCAGATGAGAAGGACACAAATTTCAGAACTGGAGAGAGCAGTGAGTATACCATAATTGAAGGTGTTAGTTATAGTTAGGTAAGCTTCAACCTGGCCACTCTAAAGCTGAGCAAAGAGTCTGGGGTCAAGAATAGCTGACCTAACAACCACTTACCTCTCTCTTCATTCTCTTCTCTAAACTGGGCTGAATGATGTCTTTCATCCAACGATATTTGTAGAACTCTTTCTATGATCCAGGGACTGTTCCAGAGACTGAGGACCCAACAGTCACTAGAACAGATAATAATTCCTGCCTTTACAGAATATTCATTATAATGCACATGAAGATAAATCCATAACACCACCTCACAATTGTCTCTAGAAACAATGTAGTGTTTAAAAAACACTTTTTTTTTTTTTTTTCGGTACACGGCCCTCTCACCGCTGCGACCTCTCCCATCACGGAGTACAGTCTCCGGACGCGCAGGCCCAGCGGCCATGGCCCACAGGCCCAGCCGCTCCGCGGCATGCGGGATCCTCTCGGACTGGGGCATAAACGCGCGTCCCCTGCATCGGCAGGCGGACTCCCGACAACTGCGCCACCAGGGAAGCCCTAAAAAACACTTTTATATGACAGATTTCCCTTAAAAACTGAGAGTGACAGGTGGTTATTGCTATCATATTGGTTTTGTCACACCAGGTACTCTGCCCAAATTATTCACCTCCTGCTGCCAAAGGACTTAACTCTGCAGCTACAAAGATGTGAGTGCTTAGAATGGCCACTTGCTGAAAAGAAAGGCTTTTTTTCAAGTTTAAAACCAATAAATAGAAATAATAGAGGGAAGAAAATAATCAGAAAAACACACACATACACACTCTCTTGGCACTCAGCATATATGTTTTTTAAAATATGCCATTTACTTTTACAAAATATCTGTGAGTTAGGTAGGAAGATGTGAAGCATTCATAATCTTTTCTTATCTCTTTTAACAGGTGAGAAAGAATGGTCTTTGGATGGGGGTGGGAATATCATGATGAATAAGCAGAGGTGGCATAAATAAATGGAAAGATGAAAATTAGAGTTCATGGGTGACTTAAACCCTCATCCAACCTCCTCACCTTACAGAGAAGGAAACTGAGGCCAATAGTAGGTGTCATACCTGATCTGACAATGCAAAACTAATTTGTAGCAGTTTTGGAAGCAAATTGACCTCCTTTGACCCTCAGTCCAGGGTCTTCTCAATTACATCACATTCTCTCTCCTATTAACAAGAGATCACCTATAAATCATGCTCACGTTAGTAGGAATGTGTTTCAGAGCCAAGGCAGGAAGCCAAGGCAGGCACGGTGAAACCTGCAAGCGGCAGAAGATGATTAAAGAGCCAGTCATTGAGCCATTTGCCCCAAGTGCCTGTTTAAAAGGGCCCCTAAATCAACACTATAAATGTGACCAACGGAGAAAATTATATTTACCAGGGAAAAGACTGAATGCAATCCCGAAAGATACTTTGAAAAGCAGCCTTAGAGTGTATAGATAATGGGGAGACCCTTCTGTAGCATGCTCTCATACTTATAGATGTCTCGACTGCCTTTCAAAGTGGGTGGCTCTGGAAGATTGTGGACTAGGAGGATGCAGAGTTTGTGTCTCCTCACAACTAGGGCAACTACCAGGCACTGGTGGGGGACCACGGACACCTAAGGGGGTGAGAAGAACCCCCAGCAACTGGATAGGATGTGGTGGGGAGTGAGGGGGGAGGAGAAGTGGAGGTCAGACACGACTGGCTCCCCTGAGGGGCAGTTTGGGGAGGGGAAGTGTTCCCATGCCCAGAAGGGGAAAGGGGGAAGGACAGTTGGGAGGGCAGAGGATCAGAAGGGAGCATGGGCAGCATTTCTCCTGCCCACTTGGACCCCAGGGAGCCTGCTGAGATCCTGCACCAGATCCTTTGCCCACCAAGGCCCCCTCCAGCCACATGGGTCCTGAGGGAGTGGGAGGGAGGGAAGGGGGAGCAAAAGTAAAGACCAGACAGATGGGACTGGCTCCCCTGAGGGGTGGCTGTGGGAGGGGAGGAGTTCCCACACCCAGTGTGGGCCATCCATGGTTAGGGGTTCAATGGCGAGGGGCGGAGACCCTCAAGAGAGCAGAAGAATGTAAGGGAGCTTGGCCAGCACTTCCTTTGCCTACCTGGACACCAGGGAGCCTATTGGGCTCCTGAACCTCATCCTCCACCCTTGGAGGCTCCCTACAGCAGCACAGAGCCTAAGCCCTGCCCCTACAATCCCACCCAGGGCCCTACCTTACACATGACACTCCAAGGCCCCCTTCAATCACGCTGGGCCGAAACCCAGCCCACACACCCTCACCCAGACCCTTACCTCCAAACTCTGGAAGCCCACATTCTGACACTCCCTCAGTCCATGCTGCCTTTCCCCACTGCAGAGGGCCTAAGCCTAAGCCCCATCCCATGCTTAAATGTCACCCCCAACCTAGACCTCACCCCCCCATCCTAAACCCCACCCCTGCTTAAGTTCCACGCTCCGCCTAAGCTCCGTCCCCCACAGCCAAGGTCATTTCTGGCCTTTTTTTCTTTTTCTTCTTCTTCTTTTAGATTGTGGCTTTATTTTACCTTGCTTTTGTTGATTCATTTAAATTTTTATTTTTTTCTAATAATTGTATTTTTCTAATTTGTTATTGTTTTTCTCCTTTGGGCTTTTTCCCTTTTTTTTTTTTTCCTTTGTTTTTTCTGTTGTGGTTCTGTTTTACCTTGTTGTACTTGTTTCAATTATATTTTTATTTTTCCTAATATATTTTTATCTTTCTACTTTTATTTTATTTTTTATTCTCCATTATTGTACCACTCCTTTTTTTTTCTTTTCTTTTGCTGTGCTTCCCAGATTGTGGGGTCTTGGTTCCCAGGCCAGAGGTTGGTCCTGAGCTCCTGTTATGGGAGCACTGAATCCAAATTGCTGAACTAACAGAGAACCTCAGACCTCAGGGAATATTAATCAGAGTGAGGCCTTCTGGAGGTCATCTCAGCACCAAGACCCAGCTCTACCCAACTGTGTTGAGTGCCTCAGGCCATACAATGAGTAAGACCAGAATACAGCCCCACCCATTAAAAAAAAAATGAGATGACAAAAAAATCTTACCAGTGAGCAAAGTCAAGATGGCAGTTGGGGAAGACATGGAGTTTGTGTCTCCCTAAAACTGGAGAACCAGCCAGATGCTGGTAGGGGACCATGACACCCAAGAGGGTGGGAGGAATCCCTGAAGACCAGGTAGGACATGGGGGAGGAAAAGTGGAGGTCAGACAGGACCAGTGCCCCTGAAGGATGGCTGGGAGGGGAGAGGGGTTCCCATACTTGGAGGGATCCTCAGGAGGTAAGAGGATTAGGAGGGAGTGTGACTAGCCACTTTGCTTCCCAGTTGGCCCCAGGCCAGGTCCCCCCCTCCCACCCTCCGAGACCCCTTCTGGACCACATTCGTCCTAGGACAATAGGAGGGAGGGAGGAAGGGGGAAAGAGGAGTACAGGAAGATGAGGGTGGGGCCCTTCAGGGCTGGGGGATCACGGGAGGTGCTGCAGGCATTTGTCCTGTCCACTCAGTCACAGGAAGCCTGTTTGGCTTCTGGGTCTCGTACCCTGCCTTCTGGGGCCCAACCCAGCTGCATGAGCTCCAGGGGCATAGAAGGGAGGGAGAGGGGAAGAATAAAGACCAAAGGGTAGAGGCCTTTTGGGATCGGAGGATTAGGGGGGAACATGCCTAGTATTTCCCCCACCCACTTAGGCCCAGTGGGCCTGCTGGGGTCCTGGACCTGGTCCTCCGCCCTCCAAGGCTAGAGGCACTCCTGGGCTCCACCTGCTGAATTGAGCCTAAACCCCAGCCTCCACGCCCCCAGGGACTTTTCTGGTCCTGTGGGCCCTTAACATAGGCCCCACCCACCACCTAAACCTCACCCCTGCCTAAGCCCCATCACCACAGCCAAGGCCTTTCCAGCTCTTTTTTTTTTTCTCCTCTTTTTTATTATTGTGGTTCTGTTTAACTTCTGACTGTTTTTTTCATCTATAATTTTACTTTTTATTCTTTCTAACATATCTTTTAGTTTTCTAATCTTATTTTAATTTTTACTCTCTGTTATTGTTCTCATTTTTCCCTTTTTTCTTAGTTTTCTTTTTTATGGCCACCCTATGTGGCATGCAGGATATTGGTGAGGTCTGAGTTCCTGAAGTGAGAGCTCTGAGTCCAAACAACTGTACTAACATAGGACCTCAGAACCAAGGGAATATTCATCAGAGTGAGGTCTCCCAGAGGTCCTCATCTCAGCACCAAGACCAAGCTCTACACAACAGCCTACAAACTCCAGTTCCGGAAGTCTCAGGCCAAACAACAATTAAGACAGGAACACAATTCCACCAATAAAAAAATAAATAAAATAAAAAATCGGACAGCAAGAAAAAAAGATGTAACAGGTGAAGGAGAAAGGTAAAACCTTACAAGACCAAATAAATGAGGAGAAAATAGGCAACTTACTTGACAAATAATTCAGAGTAATGATAGTAAAGGTGATCCAGAATCTCAGAAATGGAATGGAGGCACAGATTCAGAAAATACAAAAAATGTTTAACAAAGAGCTAGAAGTAAAGAACAAAGAGAGAATAACAACACAATTACTAAAGTGAGAAATACATTAGAAGAAATCAATAATAGAATAACTGAGGCAGAAGAACAAATAAGTGAGCTGGAAGACAGAATGGTGGAAATAACTGCTCAGGAGCAGAATAAAGAAAAATGAAAGAAAAGAAATGAAGACAGCCCAAGAGACTTCTGGGACAATATTAAAGGCACTAACATTCAAATTATATGGGTCCCAAAAGAAGAAGAGGAAAAGAAAGGGTCTGAGAAAATATTTGAAGAGATTATAGTGGAAAAATTCCCTAACATGGGAAAGGAAATAGTCACCCAAGTCCAGGAAGTGCAGAGAGTCCCATACAGGACAAACCCTAGGAGAAACACACCAAGACACATATTAATCAAACTAACAAAATTAAATTCAAAGAAAAAATATTAAAAGCAGCAAGGGAAAAGCAAAAATAACACATAAAGGAAGCCCCATAATGTTATCATCTGATTCTCAGCAGAAACTCTGCAGGACACAAGGGAGTGGCAGGATATACTTAAATGGATGAAAGAGAAAAGCCTACAGCCAAGATTACTCTACCCAGCAAGGATCTCACTCAGATTCAATGGAGATATCAAAAGCTTTTCAGACAAGCAAATCTAAGAGAATTCAGCACCACCAAACCAGCTGTACAACAAATACTAAAGGAACTTCTCTAGGCGGGAAACATGAGAGAAGAAAAAAACCAAAAAACCAAACACAAAACAATTAAGAAAATGGTGATAGGAACATACATATCAATAATCACATTGAATGTAAATGGATTAAATGCTCCAACCAAAAGACATAGATTGGCTGAATGGATACAAAAACAAGAGCCGTATGTATGCTGTCTACAAGAGACTCATTTCAGACCTAGGGACACATACAGACTAAAGCGAAAGGATGGTAATAGATATTGCATGCAAAAGGAAATCAAAAGAAAGCTGGAGTAGCAATAGTCATATCAGATAATATAGACTTTAAAATAAAAATGTTACAAGAGACAAGGAAGGACACTACATATTGATCAAGGGATCAATCCAAGAAGAAGATAAAACAATTTTAAATATATATGCACCCAATGTAGGAGCACCTCAATACATAAGACAAATGCTAACAGCTATAAAAGAGGAAATTGACAGTAATACAATAATAGTGGGGGACTTCAACACCTCACTTACACCAATGAACAGATCATCTGGACAGAAAATAAATAAGGAAACACAAGCTTTAAATGACACAATAGACCAGATAGACTTAATTGATATTTATAGGACATTCCACCAGAAAGTGGCAGATTACACTTTCTTCTCAAGGGCATATGGGATATGCTCCAGGTTAGATCACACCTCTGGCCACAAATCAAGCCTCAGAGAATTTAAGAAAATTGAAATCATATCAGGCATGTTTTCTGATCACAACACTATGAGATTAGAAATCAATTACAGGAAGGAAACTGTATTAAACACAGATAGATGGAGGCTAAACAGTGTGCTATACAATAACCAAGAGATAACTGAAGAAGTCAAAGAAGAAATTAAAAAATACATAAAACAAATGACAATGAAAACATGATGACCCAAAACCTATGGGATGCAGTAAAATCAGTTCTATCAGGGAAGTTTATAACAATTCAAGCTCATCTCAGAAAGCAAGAAAAATCTCAAATAAACAATCTAACCTTACACTTAAAGCTATTAGAAAAAGAAGAAAAAAGAAAACCCAACATTAGCAGAAGGAAAGAAATCATAGAGATCAGATCAGAAATAAATGAAAAAGAAATGAAGGAAATGATAGCAAAGATCAATAAAACTGAACATTGGTTCTTTGTGAAGATAAACAAAATTGATAAAGCTTTAGCCAGACTCATCAGAAAAAGAGGGATGACTCAAATCAGTAAAATTATAAATTAAAAAGGAGAAATCACAACTGACACCACAGAAATACAAAGGACTGCAAGAGACTACTACAAACAACTATATGCCAATAAAATGGACAACTATGAAGAAATGAACAAATTCTTGAAAAGGTACAATTTTCCAAAATGGAACCAGGAAGAATTAGAAAATATAAACAGACCAATCACAGGCAATGAAATTGAAACTGTAATTTAAAATCTTCCAACACACAAAGTTGCAGGACCGGATGCCTTCACAGGTGAATTCTATCAAACATTTAGAGAAGAGCTAACACCCATCCTTCTCAAACTCTTCCAAAAAATTGCAGAGGGAGGAACACTCCCAAATTTTTTCTAGGAGACAACCATCACCCTGACACCAAAACCAGAAAAAGATATCACAAAATAATAAAATTACAGACCAATATAACTGATGAACATAGATGCAAAAGTCCTCAACAAAATACTAAAAAACAGAATCCAACAACATGTTTAAAGCATCATACACCATGATCAGGTGGGATTTATCCCAGGAATGCAAGTATTGTTCAACATATGCAAATTAATCAATGTGATACACCTTATTAACCAATTAAGGAATAAAAACCATATTATATCAATAGATGCAGAAAAAACTTTTGACAAAAGTCGACACCATTTATGATAAAAACTCTACAGAAAATAGTCATAGAGGGAACTTGCCTCTACATAATAAAGGCCATATAGGACAAACCCATAGCAAACATCATTCTCAATGGTGCAAAGCTGAAAGCTTTTACAATAATATCAGGAAAGAGACAAAGATGTCCAGTCTCAAAAATCTATTCAACATAGTATTGGAAGTCCTAGCATGCAGTCAGAGAAGAAAAAGAAATAAAAGTAATACAAATTGGAAAAGAAAAAGTAGACCTGTTTCTGTTTGCAGATGACATGACACTACACATAGAAAATCCTAAAGATGCCACCAGAAAACTACTAGAACTAATCAATGAATTTGATAAGGTTGCTGGCTACAAAATTAATGCACAGAAATCTATTGCATTCCTATAAACTAATAAATAAAAAATCAGAAAGAGAAATTAAGGAAACCATCTCATTTACCACTGCAACAAAAAGAATAAAATACCTCGGAATAAACCAACCTAAGGAGGCAAAAGACCTGTACTTTGAAAGCTATAAAACGCTGATGAAAGAAAACAAAGATGACACAAACAGATCGAAAGATATACCATGCCCTGTATTGGAAGAAACAATATTGTGAAAATGTTTATACTATCCAATGCAATATACATGTTCAATGCAATCCCTATAAATTACAAATGGCATTCTTCACAGAATTGGATCAAAAAATTTTACAATTTGTATGGAAACATAAAAGACTCCAAATAGCCAAAGCAATCTTGAGAATGAAAAATGGAGCTGGAGGAATCAGGTTCCCTGACTTTAAATAATACTACAAGGCTACAGTAATCCAGACAGTATGGTACTGGCACAAAAAAAAAAGAAATATAGATCAATGGTACAGGATAGAAAGCCCAGAGATAAACCCATGCACATAGGGTCACATAATTTATGACAAAGGAGTCAAGAACATACAATGGAGAAAAGACAGTCTCTTCAATAAGTGCTGCTGGGAAAACTGGACAGCTACATGTAAAGGAATGAAATTAGAACACTTCCTAACATCAGACACAAAAATAAACTCCAAATGGATTTAAAACCTAAATGTAAGACCAGACACTATAAAACTCTTAGAGGAAAAGATAGGAAGAACACTCTTTGACGTAAATCACAGCAAGATATTTTATGACTCACCTCCTAGAGTAATGAAAATAAAAACAAAAATAAGCGAATGGGACCTAATGAAACTTAAAAGCTTTTGCACAGCAAAGAAAATCATAAACAAGATGAAAAGACAACCATCAAACAGGAGAAAGTGTTTGGAAATGAAGCAACAGACAGTGGATTAATCTCCAAAATATACAAACAGCTCATGCAGTTCAATATATAAAAAAAAAAAAAAACACCTAATCAAAAAATGGGTGGAAGACCTAAATAGACATTTCAGCAAAGAAGACATACAGATGACCAAGAGGCACATACAAAGATGCTCAACAGCACTAATTATTAGAGAAATGTAAATCAAAACTACAATGAGGTATCACCTCACACTGGTCAGAATGGCCATCATCAAAAGATATACAAACAGTAAATACTGGAGAGAGTTCAGAGAAAAGGGACCCCTCTTGCATGCAAGTTGATACAACCACTGTGGAGAATAATATGGAAGTTCCTTTAAAAACTAAAAATAGAACTACCATATGACCCAGCAATCTCACTACTGGGCATATACCCTGAGAAAACCATAATTCAAAAAGACACATGTACCTCTGTATTCATTGCAGCATGATTTACAATAGCCAGGACATGGAAACTACTTAAATGTCCCTTGACAGATGAACGAATAAAGAAGATGTGGTACATATATATAATGGAATATTACTCAGCAATAACAAAAAAAATGAAATTAGGTCATTTGTAGAGATGTGGATGGACCTAGAGTCTGTCATACATAATGATGTAATTTAGAAAGAGAAAAACAAATATCATATATTAACACATATATGTGAAATCTAGAAAGATGTTACAGATGAACCTATTTGCAGGGCAGGAATAGAAAGGTAGATGTAGAGAACTGACATGTAGACACAGGGATGGAAGGCGTGAGTGGGATGAATTGGGAGATTAACGTAATTAACATTAATGTAACAATTAACGTTAGAGGTAAATACACTACCATATGTAAAATAGATAGTTAGTGGGAACCTGCTGTATAGGGCAGGGAGCTCACTTTGGTGCTCTGTGATGACCTAGATGGGTGGGATGGGGATGGGGGAGGGAGCTCCAAGAGGGTGGGGATATATGTATACATATAGCTGATTCACTTCACTGTACAGCAGAAATTAACGCAACACTGTAGAACTATTATACCCCAATTAAAAAAAAAAGTGGGTGGCTCTGATTATGTGCAGGGGCCTGTTCTGCTGATTGAACCCATGATGTGGGGCCTGCCAGCAGCCATCCCCTGCTTTGCTTTGCTTTGGGTACCATTCAACTTCCACTCCAAATAAAAGATAAACCAGTTTGTAGAAACCATCTCTCGAAAGAAGACCAATGTATCAGCTTGCCTGGCTAACCAAGTTGTGCCTGATTGTCTTTTTGGTAGGTACGACTACCTACCAAAGGGAAAAAAAAGTGATAATGCAGGGAAAATTATTTGTATTACTGAAAGTCCTTGACCTGAGACTGACCCAACACTCATCTCTTCTAATTCAGAACCCTCTGGCCGCCCTTTTTTTTTTTTGGTTCTCAGATGCCAGCCAATAGGTTTCAGGTCCCAAAGTAAGATAGTAAGAACTTTTTTCGTGTACTTAACAGAAGAACCATATGGTTTCAACTGGCAAGGAAAAAAGTGAATGGTTATACTTTCTGAAATTCATAATTTAAATGAACAAGTGAATTAAAGATTCAGGAAGGCTGTGTGTTTGGCTCAGATTTGCATAGACGTGGAGTCTGAACCTACATTCACATCTGATGTCCTTGCATGTTACCTTCTCTGAGGTGAATATCTTTATTTTTAACTATAAAGAAACTGTATTCTCTTTTACACATATACATAGATTGTGATGTCTGGGTTTAAAAGGTATGCTGTGAGAATTCACATGTTGATAAATTATTAAATGGTTTTCTGGCTTGTCTATTGAATTTTTATTTTGAAAGTAAAAAATAAAAATAAGATGACAAATATCAAAATATTTTATGGGTAGAGATATCATTTACAACTTTGTGTTTATAAGAATCAAACAAAAACTTATCAATAGTGTATCTCCAGGAAAAATTCCAAACTTATAGCAAATTCTCACCTGACCCTTTTCTGTTGCCCATTTCCTGCCTGACATCCACACCTTTCTTCTCCTTTTAAAAAGGAATTTTTCTGTTCGTTAGAGAGGGATTGATATCATCTCTTTACTACAAGCATTAGCCTTAAATAGCCTTAGCCAGTCCTTGATGTGGTGATCAGTTCAGGGATGAACACATAACCTACGATGAGTAAGGGAAAGGCAAATTCTTCCTCTCACTGACATGAACATGAAGGAAAGTAGTTTCGTTTGGTAGAAGAAATTCTGATGCAACCACAAGGAGTGTCAGCCTTGAACTAAAGCCAGCACCATGGATATCAGAGCAGAGAGACTGAAAAACAAACAAAGACAAAAAACAAAAAAAAACCAAAAAAACCTGTTTCTTGTGTACATCATCAATTAGCTGCCATATCAACTTTTTCCTGAAACCTTAAATGCTGTGCTTCTCAATATATCAATAAATAAATTGTTTTCTTTTCTTTTGTTTTAAAATCAGTTTGAGGCTTTAATGTTCTCATCCCTTGAAAGCAGAGGAATCTTAAGGTATTATTGCTCATCCAAGATCTATGCAATGAATATGTGCTGGTTTACTGGTTGCAAGACTTTCTGCATCCAAAGTACACATGTTATTCTACATGTAGCATAATAGCAAACACATGTTGTTACACATGATAGACATGCTACATCTATATCCAAATGTTCGCTGAGAGGATAATGATTGCACCTGCTATTCTTCCAGAACCTGATTCTCAAATCTGTGTTCTTCCTTTTCCCCTTTCTGTAAATACTTAAATTCAATTTTTAAAGTTTATTTCCCAGATGCTAATCACATACATTGGCCCATAACAAAATGTCCTTTTTTCCTCCAAAGTAGGTAATTAGCTATAATAACCTCAATCTTATCTACAACAAATCACCAAGATCTTACCCCTTTTTAAAATTTTCCTTCTGCAAATGTATTCTCAGTGGCCCCTGCTCCCATGACATGACGTTGAGTTTGGGATCATTCACAGTGTTTAAACCTTTCAGGAACATTCTCCACTTGAAAAATCCTCTTAAAGTGAATATACATCATTGAACATGATTATCCAGGCTTAGAGGAACAATGCACAGAACAATATAGTCTCTGTGGAATTTGCTAGCAATCATGCCCATGAATCTCTGTTCGCATTTTCAATTCAATTTTAGATTTGTTGTTGATTAAATACTTTGCCCTTACCTTCCATCTCTTGAAATCAAAATCTCAGGGTTAGAAGGGACTTTAAAGATCTTCTAAACCAGTGCCCCTCAATCTGGTTTGGGATCACATTTTGGAACCCATCAATCTGGGAAGCTTATTAAATACACACAATCAGACCCCACTCTTACTTAGAGAACATGTGGAATTTCAAAAAGATTCCCAGTGGCTCTAATGTGCATTCTGATTTTAAAATCACAGAAGAATCAGTTTAAAAACCATTTAGAATTTGCATTTAATCTTATAACTTTTATATGTGGCTATATATGGATAACCTCAGCAATAGGTAATTTTCTATCTTTTGAGACAATCCATCCCAATTGCGGACAGTTGTTTTAGAAACATTTGTCTTGAATTGAGCCTATAACCTATCTTCTGGTAACCACTGACCATCAATTTTAATTCTACCCCTTAGGAACTACATAGAAGTCAATTCCGTCTTCCACACACCATTCTTTTAAATATGTACAGAGAGCTATTACACCACCCCCACCCTGCTTAAGTATTTTCTTTTCCAAAAGAAACAGCTTTATTTCCTTCATCATTTCCATTATGGTTTCAAATGTCTTCACCACCACTTTCATCTTCATTCTCTTAACTTCCAACCTTGTTTTCTGCACAAGCCACCCTTCCTGGATAGCAAAGAAAAAAATAATAAAGGGGATTAACAAGTATATATGAATTTAAGTCTTTGGGCCTTGTAGTGGATTGAATGTGGCCTCTAAAAAGATATGTAACTTTCTAATTCTCAGTATCCATGGAAGTTATCTTATTTGGAAAAGAGGTCTTTGCAGATGTAATTAAGTTTAAGGATTGTGAGATAAGAAGATCATCCTGGATTAGGCCTGGGTGGGCTCTAAATCCAACCATAAGTGTCTTTATAGGAACACATAAGAGGAGAAGTCCATGTGAAAATGAAGGCAGAGATTGGAATGATGCATCAACAAGCTAAGAATGATCTGGAGCCACCAGAGGCTGGAAAAAGCAAAGAACAAACACTTCCCTAGGGCCTTATGAGAAAGCTCTATTCCACCAACACCTTGATTTCCAAGTTCTTTCCCCCAAGTGTGTGAGAAGATAAATATGTGTCATTTTAAACCATCAAGTTTGTGATAATTTGTTATGGCAGTCCTAGGAAACTAGTACAGGTCTTGATAACTAAAATTTAGGGGGTAAAAAAATTAGAAACATTATTAAATAATCACTTTTGATTTTCAATAAGAATTTTTGATGATCAGGTAATGTGTCAGTTTAAACCAAAGTTCAAAACAGTCCTTGATATTCAGAATACAAAGCAAATTTTTAGCAGGTAATGATGTCAAATTTATTAACTTTTTCTCTACTTGAATATAGATCATTGATAAATCTCTTAAAAAGTGTGAAAGAACAGAAGGGTTCTCAGCACAGAGAAAAGAATTGGTTCCAGCATAAGTGCAAATAAAACATTATAAGCTTTACTTTTTTTTTCTTGAGAGGATTAATAAGCATTCAGGTCAGGAGAAGTTACAGATAGGATATATCTTGATTTGGGGCATTTGGCAAAGTCAAAATATTGTCTGGGGAAAAATAAAGGAAGGTGAACTGAATGATAGTAACATTATGTGGTTCACAAATGAAGATGTTAATTAATGGCCAGCAAGAAAGAAAACTCCAGGGATGCCACTGTCTTATACATAGAACTTATCCTCTTTCATAATATTTTTGTAATTATGGGTAGATTAAAACCTTTCTGCTTATGAAATTTATGGAGAATGGAACAATCACTATACATACTGAAAAATATTTCAGGACCAAAATATGTGAATAGGTTAAAAGAGTCTATCTCTATCATTTTTTCAAAACCCAACATCTACATAGATACCTTTCAGGCAGCCATGGTATGTATGGAGTGAGGTTCACTCCAGCTATAGCTAGACATTTGGGCTTTTACCCTAGCCACACAGAATATCTTTTATTTATTATACAATGGTGACACATGATATTTCTTTTGACAAAAAAGCTCAGTCTACTAAACAAATACGTATAAAAAGTTAAAGCCTAGAACAACTGACCCAAAGCAAACTTAAGAAATTTAATACCTGTAAAGACCTAGATTTAGCCATTTATTTAATGAACACTTGTAGGAGGTCATCAAGAAGACATGACCACGAGTAATAGGAGGTACTCAGGTACCACCAGGTAATTGGAGGTTCCTCACCACTCCCAACCCCCACTCCATCCTTGAAATGTAATTTCTGCCCACAGCAGAAACCATTTTCAAAGATGTAGACTTGAGAGGATAATGTCTTTTTCAGACGATCTGGACTCAGTTAAGTTTTCTATATAAAGTCTTAAGATTCTGGCAGGTGGGTGCTGAGATCTACTCGTCTTGTGATGCCCAAGATAAACCTCATACATAAGGCCCCTTGCTTACTAAACCTGCCACCTACCCATCTTGTGTGGTCTGCTTCCATGTACAGGCTCACATTTGGGAACCAAAAAACACTTGCGAAACATTTATTATGTGCCAGCCATATTTCTAAGCACTTTACAAATATTAATTTATTTAATCTTCATGGCAAACTTACAGTGTAGGTACTATAATTACTCTGATTTTACTGATGAGGAAACTGACAGAGAGTGGTCAAATAATTTATCTGAGGTCACACCACTGATATGATGATGTGAGTAGTTTGGCTGTGGCATCCTTGTGGTTAATCAGTATCCTTTGCTGATTCTAAATGTATTTTAGGAGCACAAGAAAGAGAATTCTTGATTTTTTATCACTTGATGAACTGATATGTTGTGATGATGATGTCACTTCCACTCTAGAACATATTGTTATGTTTAGGAGACTGAACTTCATGGGAATGCTCACTTACTGAAGCTCCTTTTAATGAGAGTATCCAGAACAGTGGCTGGTAGGCAAAACATGTTATATCTGGGGTTCTTGAGAGTAACAGGAGTGTTGAGCCTGAATCAGAAAAGACATGCAAAGGCAAAAATAAACAACATGTGTAAATATTTGATGGACTAAAGGTGGAATAGTAATTAGACACATCCTGTACTGTGAGAAAGCAGAAATTAATCTGATGGACAAAATTTTAAGGAGAACATGACCAGTAGAGCTCTCCCACAACAATTATAAGGAGGTGAATTCTAAACTACACATTTTGTGTTAGTAAAAATTGGTGACCCACTGACAGAATTGTAGTGGAAAAATGTTTTGCATTGTGTGGGGAGCTGGATTAGATAATCTGTAGGTTTCCTTCCAAATATTAGATTCTATTTTTCTATGTTTATTTTTCTGTAGGCATGCTGAGAAACTGACATGGCAATCAATGAGAATTTTTGCTTGAATAAATTTTTCAAAGTCAAGCCCATGTTTCTCAGGAATTCTATTGTATCTCCTTTCTCTACCACTTTCCAAATGCCTATTCTAAATTGAAAGAAATACACAAGAGTAATTTTTTTCTAATTACATAATTGCTGCATTTGGGTGTATCATCTACTGGAAAAAAAATGGCTTGACATTCTGAGATTTTAGTAAAGAGTTGCTTAGTAAAGAACCCAGACTCAAATAACTGTTTACTTAAAGCTGAAATTTACTGAAAAACCTCAAACACTGTTTCCCCCTTACTACTGTCACATAATTAAATAATTTGACAATTAATTACTTTCAGGAGAGATAATTTATTTTCATTAAAATATGTAAATATGCAGCCCTTGCTGTGATTTTTTTCTTAATGTTGTTTTTTTCACTCAGTGTTATGATGATACTCCATGATAAAGGGTTCACAATAGGTTTCACATCATAGGCTAGAGATTTATGCCTCAGCCCTAAAGGATGCTTTTCCTCCTGCAACATGGGCTCCTTTGTCCCAGCTACGCACAGTGCAAATTTCACAGCAGACTCAAAGGTTAATGGTTTGCTGTCTTTCCCTGTCTTTGTGTACCTCAGTCTTCATTGTCTAGGACTCAGTTTATCTTAAGACTTTATTGATAAAAGAAGACATTGGATCAAAAAATATCTAAAGAACAAATCCAATGGGGGGGAATACACAAAAATCTAAGAAGCAAAAACACAAAACCTTGCATTTTGGATTATTTAGATAGGATTGTGATAAAGAAAACATCTAATGACACCAAACATATAGACATCAAGTTTCCGCTGCATGCAAGGTGCCGTGTGTGCTGTTGTGAGGCATGAGACACACAGCTAAAAAAAGTTCCGTTAAAGGAATTCATATTTCTTATGAAAACCAAATATAGAATAAGCTGGTTTGGCACTACAGAGAGAATATTTATGTAGGAGAAGGAAATAGGATGAAGCAGTGTTTACTATATGTCTATAATCAGATATATACTCACCTAAAATAGTTCTATGATCATCACATCAAATTACGGAAGGCAAAGTAAAAAAGTAAAACTTCTCTTGGGTCTTGTCTCTTGCTTAATGAGACAAGTTATGGCATTCAGAAAGACTACCAACTACTAAAGAATGTCATATGGAAAGCAAACATGGAGAGTACCAGTGGCCTAAACCCACAGATTCAAAGTTAAGAATTGAGATCTTTCTATTGAAAGATTACTAACAAACAGCGGCTGCAGATGCTCATCCATTTCCCACATTGCCTGAGAAATCTCTAATTCTTAAGAGTCAAAATGACTTGTCAGGCAGTCTTTTCAGACTTGTTAGCTGATCTAAATCTCAATTGATTAAAGAAGGGAGAGAAGACCAAGTCAGAATGTGGTATCATCACTAAAGACACATTCAGGTATATGTAGTTGCTACATGATAGTTGTGTTTAATAGGAGGATAATTTGAACTTGTTTCTAGGAGAACACCATCCCTTCCCCTGCTTTTATTTTAAAGAAATATATGGCTTATTGTTGGGGGTGCTACTTCATCCTTAAACACACACATGCATGCACACTTATGAGAGATCTATTTGTCTAGGAAAAAAACAAACAAACAAAAAATCTTTGTTTTGGTGAGGCTTTCTTTTTTCTTGATTGATTACACTCCATTGGAGAAAGTTGCTTAGCTATTGGCTATTCTACACTGAAATCATGTTTTCTGGTCTTTAATTTTTTGTACCCACTAAAATCTCTAAAACTGAAAAAGAAGAGCAAACTGAAATACAGATGTAATAAAATGTTATTTGATCAAAACGATGATAATAATCTTCAAAAGAAATTAAATGTCATTCACACAAAGAGGTTTATTACTATCAGGTGTTGAAATAACTATGTATTACCGAAACTGATGTGTTTTAGAGATTTTATTTTTAAGAAGAACTGACCATATTAGACAGGGGGAAACATGATATTAGAAAAGATGCTGTATTTCTTAGTGCAAATCAAGTAAGTGAAAAACCTTTATTTTATTATTTTTATTTTGCATTTTTTGGTTTACATGGAACTGTTTTTAAGGAGCCTAATCATTTGGTGTTTTCTAATTTGTTTTCCAAGTCCCCTTTCTTGGGTCAAGCACTCTATCCCCAGGTCTTTAAAATGAAATGCTAACAGACCATTAACTTCAGTGGTACTCAGAGGCCTCTCCATTAGAGCTTCTGCTTTGTTAATTAAAGACACGCCATCAAGGCTGCAAGGGTATGAATCATGACCTACCTTTTGAGATCAGTTTGCAAGTGTCTCTTCACTACTTTATGTGCAACTTAACTTTCAAATAAAATTCAATAAAAAAATCCAAGAAAAAATGAAAACCCTTCTCTTTCCCCAACATCTGTAAGAATGTATGTAACAGAAAATGTAACAGAGAGGAGCCTCATTTATCTCAGGTCATTAAGGAAGATAAGTAAGATAATGCTATAAGACAAATATAAGATAAATGGTTCTAGAAAAAAAAAGCTGCCTTTTTTCAGTTAATTATTTGAATGGGAATAGGCCATACTATAGCATACCATATGTTTCCTGTATTTTTATTCCTTCATTTTTGTTGTGAAATAAAACAGAGTATGCATACAACACAAATGTACAATTCAATATTATAGTATAAGCATATTCTCCTCTAACAAGCCTTTCCCCTGCAATTCAGGAGAGGAAGCAATGCCATCAAAACTCCTGAAACAAACATTACCCTGATTTTTAGTGTAATCACTTCCTTGCTGTTGTATTTTAATCACTTAGTCATGCATGAAAAAAAGCATGGTCTAATTTGCCAATTTATTTAGTATTTTATAAAAGTATTCAGAGGTTAAGTATTCCTTTGTGTCTAATTTCTCTGTCAGTCAACATTACAATTTTAGAACTCATTCTTGTATATAACTGTATGTTATTCTTTTTCATTGCTGCATAGTGTTCCATTATATGAATATATCAAATTTATTTATTCATAATACCATTGATGAACACTTTTGTTGTTTCCAAGTTAAAAATACTGTTCTTATGGGGACTTCCTCAGTGGTCCAGTGGGTAAGAATCCATGCTCCCAACACAGGGAGTCCAGGTTCAATCCCTGGTTGGGAAACTAGATCTTGCATGCATGTTGCAACTAAGAGTTCACATGTCACAACTAAAAATGCTGTAACGAAGATCATGCATGCCACAACTAAGACCCAGAGCAGTCAAAATAAATATAAAAATAAATAAATATTCAAAATTAATCCACAACTAAGTCTCATAAGTTAGGCATTTGTTTTAAAAAATACTGTTCTTATGAACAGTCTTGTTTATGTACCCTGGTGTGTATTTATAGATGTTATTCTAGTGTTTAAACCTATGGGTGGAATTGCTCGTTCACAGGATAGATACTGACAAATAGTTCTCCAAAGAAGTTATAGTAGTTTTCACTCCTACCAACAGAGTATGACTTTCCCATTGTAATATATTCTAGTCAACATTTGGCATTTCACACTTCATTGTAGCCAATCTGGATGGTAGAGAGTGGTATCTCACTATGATTTAAATTGAACTCCCTTATTATTAAGTTGAAACAGCTTTAAAAATATTTATTGATCAATCAGATCTTTTCTTTTGTGGAGTGTTTGTTCAAGTCTTTGCCCATTTTTGTATTAGTTTGCCCATCTCTTTTTTATCCTAAAAAGAAGGCATTCTTCTTATATTTGACTGAGACCTTTGTAAGTTATATGTATTGCAAATATCCTTTTAATTTATGTGGCTTGTCCTTTCTAAAGGTATCTTTTAGAAAACTATACTTTAATGAAATAAAATGTATTAATAATTTTCTACAAGTTCAGTGCTATTGGTACGTTGTTTATGCAATTTTTTTTCATCCTGAAGTCATGAAGATATCTTATGTTACTTTCTGGAACATTATTTTCTTATGTTATTTCTTACAACATTTTCTAAAAGCTTCATTGTTACATCTTACATGGTTAGGTCTATAATCCATAAGGTAGTGATATTTTATTGGTGTGAAATTGAAATCGAATTTCTCATTTTTTCATATATAAATATTCAATTTTTCTAGTAACTTTTGTTGAAAATACTACTCTTTCTATTGCTCTCACATGTCACTTTGTCAAAAATCAAAAATCCATATGCGCATGGGTGTTTTCTGAGCATACTCTATTATCTATCTCTACACTAATATCACACTGTCTTAATTACTATACATCAAGTCTTTCTACATTATTCTCCCAGAATGTCTTGGCCCTTCACATTTTTCATATGAATTTCAAAATGAATCCTTTCTGTTCCAAAAAAGTCATATTGGAACTTTGATTAGGAATTGCACTGAATTTAAAGAAAATCAGCATTTGGATAGCATTAATCTTCTAATGCACGGTTATATCATATTTCTCCACTTATTTAGGTTTTTGCTAATGTCTCTCATTTTTAGGTATTCTCAGGAGAAACCTTGCACACATTTTGTTAGACTTATTCATAGGTAATTTAAATTTTTGAGCTACAAAAATGGCATATGTAAATATAGGTATAGATATAGATAAATATACAATTGAATTTTATTTTTCCAAATATTTTCATTGATATTCAGAAATAAAATTGATTATTGTGTTTTGAATTTGTATGTAGCAACCACGCTATATTATTGTTGAATCTCAGTAGTTCATCTATAGGTTCGTTTGAATTTTCTATATATGACATAATGTCATTTATAAATATCCCTTGTGAATAATGGCAATTTCCTCTTACTCCAGAATCCAATTTTTATACCATCTTTCTCTCTCTCTTCCTTCCTTCCTTTCTTCCTTTCTTTCTTTCTTTCTTTCTTTCTTTCTTTCTTTCTTTCTTTCTTTCTTTCTTTCTTTCTTTCATCATCTAGTTAATCTATCTGCTAATGTACTACCATAGGTATTTGCTAGGGTGTACCTACACTTGTGTTGAATAAAAGTGGTAGAAATAGACGATTTGTTTAACCTCAGACTCAGGAAGAAAGCTATCATCATTTTACCAGAAACTATGGAGTTGGCATTTTTTTTTTTGGTTACCCGTTATTAGATTATGTTAGTTCCCATCCTTCTCTTCTAGTCCTAATTTTCTATGCATTTTAAGCATGACTGAATGTTGAATTTTATTTAAAACTTATTTTTTCATGTATTTAGGAAGCTATTTTACTTTTCTCCCATAAACTGCTAATGTAGGGAATAACTTTGATTGTTTATTTAATGTTAAACCACAATTAGCTTCCTGGTTAAACCTAGCTTGGTGATGATAAGAATCAATTTTTGTCTTGCTACACTCAGTTTGTTACATGAACCTAGAATTTTTTGCATCTATGTTCATATAATTTTCCTCTTTTATACTGTTCCTGTCCAGTTTTGCTATCAAGGGTATGCTAGACTCACATAATTTGTTGGGAAGTGTAACCATTTTTTCTATATTCTGAAGAATGCAGGTAAAATTGGAATTAATTCTTTCTTAAAAGTCTGTTAGAAACTACTTGTGAAGCCATGTAGACAACAGTTTTCTTTGGGAGAATATTTTTAATTACTGGGTCAATTGTTTTAATGGTCATAGGACTATTCATATAACTATTCTTTGTTCAGATATTTTGCTTATTTTTCTAGAAATTTGTCCCATTTTAACTGGATTTCTATCCCATTGCAGAGCACAGGCTCTGGACATGCAGGCTCAGTGACCATGGCTCACAGGCCCAGCCACTCCACTTCATGCAGGATCTTCCCAGACCGGAGCACAAACCTGTGTCCCCTGCATCAGCAGGCGGACGGACTCTCAACAACTGTGCCACCAGGGAAGCCCTGGCATATTTTTTTTTCAAAAAATTTCCTAATTGTTTAATAGTCAGCAGGATGTGTGGTGACTTTTTCAGTCCTGATATTTATTTTATGCTTTTATTTTTCCCCTTGAAGTTTGTCAGTTATGTCTTTGCAAAGAACCAACTTTTGCTTTGTTAATTCAGTCTTTCTATGATTTCTTTCTATTTCATAAATATGTTATTAGTTTTATTATCTATCTTGCTAAATTTTATGTAAGTCATTTTCCTATTATCTTTCTAATTTTCAAGATGGACATTTAGCTCATTAACTCGCAACATTTTTTTTTTTCTTTTTCATGAATGGATTTGAGGCTTACTCATCTTAGTCAGACAATGGAAACAATTAAAATGCCCATAAATAGGTGATTCAATAAGAATATCCTGGTATATTGATACAATGAACAATTGCTCAGCAGAAAAAAGAAAAACACTATTGATACCTGCAACAACATGGATGAATCTTAAATAAATCATATTGAATAAAAGAAGCTAGACAAAACAGAATGGATATGTGCTATTTTATTCATGTGAGGAGCAGGGACAAGCTAATCTACTCTGTTGTGTTAGGAATCAAAGCAAGATTTGCCCAAGATGGAAGTATTCTATTATCTTGATTGTGGTGGTGGTTGCATGGATTTATACATTTATCAAAACTCATTGAATTTCACACTTAAAGTCTGTGCCTGGTAGTGTAAAACAATTTTACCTCAATAAAAAATATTTGTAAAAAGGAACATGGATTACATAATATATTTTATTAATGTGATGCCCACAGGAATTACTCAGATATATAATGCTGTCTGCTCTCACTTGTAAATTTTCACCAATATTAATGCACTGTCCTATATTTTAATTTGTCCTTATGATCAGTGATGCAGTGGGAAATGGAAACCTAAGCATGGGAACGTAGGTGAGTGAGTTTCAGGCTCTGAATGGTTTTCTTGTATGTAAAATTAATGGATTTAATAAATGAATGATTTTTAGTATGTATTTAGTGAATTACAGTTCTTACTTGTAAAATAAACACACTTTATTGTGATCCAGAAAAGCATGATTGACTAATAAGACAGACAAGAATCAATACAGGAGATTGGTTCAAGATGACAGAGTAGAATGACATGTGCTCACTCCCTTTTGTGAGAGCACCGAAGTCACAACTAACTGCTAAACAATCATTGACAGGAATACACTGGAACTCACCAAAAATGATACCCTACATTCAAAGGCAAAGGAGAAGCTGCAATGAGATGAGAAGTGGGGTGTAATCACAATAAAAATAAATCTCATAACTTCTGGGTGGGTGACTCACAAATTGGAGAACAATTATACCACAGAAGTCCACCCACTGGAGTGAAGGCTCTGAGTTCCAAGTCAGGCTTCCCAACCTTGGGGTCCAGCAATGGGAGGGGGAATTCACAGAAAATCAGACGCTGAAGGCTAGTGGGATTTGATTGCAGGACTACAACAGGACTAGGGGAAAGAGAGACTCTACATTTAGAGAGCACACATAAAGTACTGTGTGCATCAAGAGCCAGGGGGAAGGAGCAGTGACCCCATAGGAGACTGAACCAGACCTACCTGCTAGTGTTGGAGGGTCTCCTGCAGAGGTGGGGGTGGCTGTGGCTCATGGCAGGGACAAGGACACTGGCAGCAGAAGTTCTAGAAAGTACTCCTTGGCATGAGCCCTTCCTGAGTCCACCATTAGCTGCACAAAAGAGCCTGTAGCCTCCGGTACTGGGTTGCCTCAGGCCAAAAAACCAACAGGGTGGGAACTCAGCCCCACCCATCAGCAGACTAGTGGATTAAAGTTTTATTGAGCTCTGCCCACCAGAGCAACACCCAGCTCTACCACCATCTGTCCCTCCCATGAGGAAGCTTGCACAAGCTCTTAGATAGCCTCATCCACCAGAGAGCAGACAGCAGAAGCAAGAATAACTACAATCCTGCAGCCTGTGGAACAGAAACCACACTCACAGAAAGATAGACAAAATGAAAAGGCAAAAGGCTATGCACCAGATGAAGGAACAAGATAAAACCCAAGGAAAACCACTAAATGAAGTGGAGATAGGCAACCTTCCAGAAAAAGAATTTAGAATAAGAGTAAAGATGATCAAGGACCTTGGAAAAAGAATGGAGGCAAAGATCAAGAAGATGCAAGAAATGTTTAACAAAGACCTAGAAGAATTAATGAACAAACACCTAGAAGAATTAAAAACAAACAAACAGAGATGAACAATACAATAACTGAAATGAAAAATACACTAGAAGGAACCA
This sequence comes from Neophocaena asiaeorientalis asiaeorientalis, assembly GCF_003031525.2. Lineage (NCBI taxonomy): Eukaryota > Metazoa > Chordata > Mammalia > Artiodactyla > Phocoenidae > Neophocaena > Neophocaena asiaeorientalis. The sequence continues at coordinate 321,369 of NW_020172268.1, read as the reverse complement.
ATAGCAGAATAACTGATGCAGAAGAACGGATAAGTGACCTGGAAGACAGAATGGTTGAATTCACTGCCACAGAAAAGAATAAAGAAAAAAGAATGAAAAGAAATGAAAACAGCCTAAGAGACCTCTGAGAAAACATTAAATGCAAAAACATTCACATTATAGGGGTCCCAGAAGGAGAAGAGGGAGAGAGAGGACCCAAGAAAATATTTGAAGAGATTATAGTCAAAAAATTCCCTAACATGGGAAAGGAAGTAGCCACCTTATTTCAGGAAGTACAGAGAGTACCATGGAGAAACATGCTGAGACACATAGTAATCAAATTGACAAAAATTAAAGGCAAAGAAAAATTATTAAAAGCAACGAGGGAAAAATGACAAATAACATACAAGGGAAGTCCCATAAGGTTAACGGCAGATTTCTCAGCAGAAACTCTACAAATCAGAAGGGAGTGGCAGGATATATTTAAAGTGATGAAAGGGAAGAACATACAACCAAGATTACTGTACCTGGCAAGGATCTCATTCAAACCTGCTGGAGAAATCAAAAGCTTTTCAGACAAGCAAAGGCTAAGAGAATTCCGGAACACCAAACCAGATCTACAACAAATGCTAAAGGAACTTCTCTAAGTAGGAAACACAAGAGAAATAAAGGGCCCACAAAAAAAAAAAAAAAAAAAAAAAAAAAAAAAAAATAAAAAAAAAATAGAAATATACATATT
>NW_020172268.1:306297-320522 GCF_003031525.2 Neophocaena asiaeorientalis asiaeorientalis | reverse complement strand
CAAGCTGCATGGTGTGGCAAAAAAAAAAAAAAAAAAAAAAAAAAAAACAATTAAGAAAATGGTAATAGGAATATACATATTGATAATTACCTTAAATGTGAATGGATTAAATTATCCAACCAAAAGACACAAGCTTGCTGAATGGATACACAAACAAGACCCATATATATGCTGTCACAAGAGACCCACTTCAGACCTAGGCATACATACAGACTGAAAGTGAGGGGATGGAAAAAGTTATTTCATAAAAATGGAAATCAAAAGAAAGCTGGAGTAGCAATTCTCATATCAGAAAAAAATAAACTTTAAATTAAAGAATGTTACAAGACCAAGGAAGGACACTACATAATGATCAAAGGATCAATACAAGAAGAAGATATTACAATTATAAATATATATGCATCCAACGTAGGAACCCTCGTACATAAGGCAAAAGCTAACAGTGATAAAAGAGGAAATCAACAGTAACACAATAATAGTGGGGAACGTTAACACCTCACTTACACCAATGGACAGGTCATCCAGACAGAAAATTAAGAAACACAAGCTTGAAATGACAGAGTAGACACTTTAGATTTGATTGATATGTATAGGGCATTCCATCCAAAAACAGCATATTACACTTGCTTTTCAATTGCACATGGAATGTTCTCCGGAATAGATCACATCTCAGGTCACAAATAAAGCCTCGGTAAATTTAAGAATATTGAAATCATATCAAACATCTTTTCTGACCACAATGCTATGAGATTAGAAATCAATTATGGGGGAAGAAAGTAGAAAAACACAAACACATGGAGGCTAAACAATATGTTACTAAATAACAAAGAGATCAGTGAATAAACCAAAGAGGAAATTGAAAAATGCCTAGAGACAAACGGCAACAAAAACACAATGATCCAAAACCTATGGGGTGCAGCAAGAGCATTCCTAAGAGGGAAGTTTGTAGCAATACAATCCTACAGCAAGAAACAAGAAAAATTTTAAAAAAATCTAACCTTATACCTAAAGGAACTAGAGAAAGAAGAACCAATGAAACCCAAAGTTAGTAGAAGGAAAGAAATCATAAAAATCACAGCAGAAATAAATGAAATAGAAACAAAGAAAACAGTAGCAAAGATCAATAAAACTAAAAGCTGGTACTTTGAGAAGATAAAAAAATAATTGATATAACTTTAGCCAGACTCATCAAGAAAAAGAGGGCGAGGACTCATATCAATAACATTAGAAATGAAAAAGGAGAAGTTACAATGATCACTGCAGAAGTTCAAAGCATCATAAGAGACTACTACAAGCGACTTTATGCCAATAAAATGGACAACCTGGCAGCAATGGACAAATTCGTAAAAAGGTAGAAACTTCCAAGCCTGAACCAGGAAAAAAGAGAAAATATAAACAGACCAATCACAAGAAATGAGATTGAAACTGTGATTAAAAATCTTCCAACAAACAAAAGTCCAGGACCAGATGGTTCCACAGGTGAATTCTGTCAAACATTTAGAGAAGAGCTAACACCCATCTTTCTCAAACTCTTCCAAAAAATTGCAGAGGTAGGAACACTCCCAAACTCATTCTATGAGGCCACCATCACCCTGATACCGAAATGAGAAAAAGATGCCACCAAAAATGAAAACTACAGGCCAATATCACTTATAAACATAGAGGCAAAAATCCTCAACAAAATACTAGCAAACAGAATCCAACAACACATTAAAAGGATCATACACCATGATCAAATGGGGTTATCCCAGGGATGCAAGGATTCTTTGATATACACAAATCAATCAATGTGATACACCAAATTAACAAATTGAGGAAGAAAAACAATATGATCATCTCAATAGATGCAGAAAAATCTTTTGACAAAATTCAACACCTATTTATGATAAAATTTTTCTAGCAAGTGGGCATTGAGGGAGCCTAACTCAACATAATAAAGACCATATACAACAAACCCACAGCAAACATCATTCTCAATGGTGAAAAACAGAAAGCATTTCTCCTATGATCAGAAACAAGACAAGGATGTCCACTCTTGCCACTCTTGTTCAACAAAGTTTTGGAAGTCCTTGCCACAGCAATCATTGAAGAAAAAGAAATAAAAGGAATACAAATTGGAAAAGAAGTAAAACTCACTGTTTTCAGATGACATGATAGTATACATAGATGATCCTAAAGATGCCACCAGAAAACTTGAGCTAATCAAGGAATTATTGATTCATTGATAACTGAATCTGCAGGTAAATCTGCAGGATAAAAAATTAATGCACAGAAATTTCTTGCATTCCTATACACTAACAATGAAATATCAGAAAGAGAAATTAAGGAAACAACCCCATTTACCACTGCAACAAAAAGAATAGAATATCTAGGAATAAAACTACCAAAGGAGGTAAAAGAACTGTACTCAGAAAACTATAAGACACTGATGAAAGACAACAAAGATGACACAAACAGATCGAGAGATATACCGTGTTCTTGGATTGGAAGAATCAATATTGTGAAAATGACTATACTACCCAAAGCAATCTAAGATTCAATGCAATCCCTAACAAATTACCAATGGCCTCTTTTACAGAACTAGAAAAAAAAATCTTACAATTTGTATGGAAACACAAAAGACCTAAAATAGCCAAAGCAATCTTGAGGGAAAAAAAAAACAAAGCTGGAGGAATCAGACTCCCTGACTTCAGACTATACTGCACGGCTACAGTAATCAAGATGATATGGCACTGGCACAAAAACAGAAATATAGCTCAATGGAGCAGGATAGAAAGAGCAGATATAAACCCACGTACCTGTGGTCAACTAATCTATGACAAAAGAGGCAAGGATATACAATGGAGAAAAGATAGTCTCTTCAGTAAGTGGTGCTGGGACAACTGGACAGCTGCATGTAAAGGAACATTAGAACATTCCCAAACACCATACACAGAAATAAACTCAAAATTGATTAATAACCTAAATGCAAGACTGGACACTATAAAACTATTAGAGGAAAACATAGGAAGAACACTCTTTGACATAAATCACAGCAAGATCTTTTTTGACCCACCTCCTAGAGTAATGGAAGTAAAAACAAAAATAAACAAATGGGACCTAATGAAACTTAAAAGTTTTGCACAGCAAAGGAAACTATAAACAAGACAAAAGAACAACCATTAGAATGGGAGAAAATATTTTCAAATGAATCAATGGACAAAGGATTAATCTTCCGAATACATAAACAGCCCATGCAGCTTAATATTAAAAAAACAAAAAAATGAATCAAAAAATGGGCAGAGGACCTTAATAGACATTTCTCCAAAGAAGACATACAGATGGCTAAGAGGAACATGAAAAGTTGCTCAACATCACTAACTATTGAGGAGCTGCTCAACATCACTAACCAAGAGGAGATGTTTTTGTTGGGGCGTCTCTGAGGTTACACAGAAAGTTGGAACAGATTCTTTGTTTTATATTTTCCCACTCACCAGTGCCAAAGTGTCATTATTGTGACTCTGGTTTCACTAAGTAGGTTAGTACTCTTTGGGTCTGTTGACTGGCTAGTTTGTTTTGACAGGCTTCTTTGTGTAGAGTGCTCTGGGTTTGAACTTGCTTAACAACACCTTTGTCCAACCTTGGAGTCCAATTCTTGTCATCAACCCTGGTGCTGCAGTAGATAAGACTCCTCTCTCCCAATGCAGGAGGCCTGGGTTCAATCCCTGGTCAGGGAACTAGATCCTACATACATGCCGCAACTAAGAGTTTACATGCCACAACTAAGGAGCCTGTGTGCCACAACTAAGGAGCTGGCAAGCCACAACTAAGGAGGCCAGGAGCTGCAAATAAGGAGCCTGCCTGCTGCAACTAAGACATGGTGCAACCAAAAAAAAAGAAAAAAAAAAGAATAGCATCCAAAAACAGCCCTGCAAAATAAATCAGCGAATCATTAATTTATACTATATCCCAAGTGTTGATGTGATTTTGCCATTTTTCTTCTCTGAGACAAGATTTCCAAGTGAGGAAACTGAACAAGATCACTGCCATGGTAACTGCTTTCATACCTGTTGGGTTACACCCTGCAGGCCTGCAGGCCCTGTGCTTGTCCAGCTTCAAGACTGAAGAAAGAGCCCAGAGTCAGCAAAAGAGACGTCAATGGTTTAATGGATGGGGGACCTTACACATCTGAAGCAAGGTTCTGGAATGACACCTCATGTGTGCAGTGGAAGGACAGGGGGAAGGGCAGTAATAAAGGGATTGACATCAGGTGGGCTCATTAGTTACCAGGGTAACCAGTAGAGAGGCATGCCCCTCACTGCCCCTTTGATAAGAACAGTCACTAGCTGGGGCCTGGGGCAATTATTAGGAACTTCAGACATGTGCATATGGTGTAGGTGAAGCAGGTGCTGGTCAAGCAGAGGATGTACAGAGAGTAAGAGAACAGCTTTTTTTTTTTTTATTTTTTTTTTTTTTTTTTTAATCGCTGTGCACGGGCCTCTCACTGTTGCAGCCTCTCCCGTTGTGGAACACAGGCTCCAGACGTGCAGGCTCAGTAGTTGTGGCTCACGGGCCTAGCTGCTCTGCGGCATGTGGGATCTTCCTGGACCAGGGCATGAACCCGTGTGCCCTGCATTGGCGGGCGGATTCTTAACCACTGCACCACCAGGGAAGCCCAGAACAGCCATCTTGAGTGTACCTTCTCCACACCAAAAGTTCTTTCAAGTAGAATGGGTCCTAAGAAGCTCTCTTGTCCAGACCTGACTTAAGGTTAGAACTGGCTCAGAAAACTAGAAATTGTATTCATTTGCTGTTGAAGGGATTTCCACATGTCAGCATTTTCTATTACTTTGTCATTGACTTCTAATGCATTCCCAGAATGATTTGATTTTTTCATGAGCAAAAAAGAAAACTGAAAATGGGGGTCGAGGAAGAGAAACCTTGGCATTTATTATTATGCAGCTTTTGCTTTGCAAATCACAATTTATAGCCAAAAGTGTTTTTTTGTGTGTGTGCTATGTGCCACTTCAGATGTCCAATGCTAAGCAGAAAATGCTATAAAAATGTCTATCCTCATTCGGAAAGATTCAAATGCTAGACAATAAAGTGAAAAACTGTTACACATGTAACCTTGGTGGCACTTTCATGGAATATTTATTTGTCAATGATTCTATTCTTAGCCCAGTTTTGTGGTTGACATTTCAAATTGTGAATTCTAGGGCTCTGGTAACCGCATCTTCTGGTAGAAGCTTACATTCCATCAACACTTCTTTAGATCCTATCTCTCCTTCCATCACTTCTGCTTTCTCTTTGGTTCAAGACTCATCTTGAGTCTCTTTTATATCGTATGTAATGGGTTATGTTAGATGATTTAAATATATGTAAACCATGGTCTTTTTAAAAATCTGGATGATCAAATGGCTCTTGATTTGTTCTGATTTTTCAGAAAGACGGCTGAAAAAAAATAAAAAGATTTGGGGAACAATAGGAGAAATTTGAAATACAAACTAAATATTAGACCATATGAGGATATTGTCAATTTTGTTAGGTGGTTGTGGTGTTATAATTATTTAAGAGAATGTCTTCAGGTTTTTTTTTGTTGTTGTTATTGATGTTGTTTTCCTTAACTTTTTAATTTTATTTTGGACTATAGGTAATTAACAATGTTGGGTTAGTTTCAGGTGTACAGCAAAGTGATTTACTTATATATATACATGTATCTATTCTTTTTCAAATCCTTTTCCCATTTAGGTTGTTACATATTGAAGAGAGTTCCCTGTGCTATACAGTAGGTCCTTGTTGGTTATCAATTTTAAATATAGCAGTGTGTACATGTCAATCCCTAACTATCCCTCCTCCCCTATCCTTCCCCCCAGATAACCATATGTTCATTCTCTAAGTCTTTGTCTTTAGTTTCTGAAAGTGAGGCATGCTGAAATATATATTGGTAGAATGTTAGGATTTCTGAAATATGCCTGAACATTGTTTATAAAGAGAAAGAGAAAAGCACAAATATGGCCAAGCGTTAATAACTAGAATCAAACTGGTAGATATGTCGGTTTATGATACTATTCTTTCCACTTATCTATATTTGAAAATATGCACCAAAAAAATCAGGGGAATGAGCGACATAGCTGAATTATTTATTCTATTATGACATCTTGAGAATTTCTCTGTACACTTGAAAAGTATATGGATTTTGTAGTAGTTGTGTGTGATGTTTTATAAATGTCAAATAGCATAATTTGTTTGAAAGTATTGTTAATATCTCCTATATGCTTACTGATATTTTGTCTGTATTTTCTACTAATTTCTGATGAAGAAGTGTTAAGCTGTTCAATTATTGTGACCCTTTCTCTTGTTAGTTCTCTCAGTTTTTGCTTCGTACACTTTGAAGCTTTGTTCTTAAGTATATATATATATTTGTGATAGCTACCTTTTTCTAATGAATTTTTCCATTTATTATTATGAAATCCCCTCCTTCTCTCTACTAATAATCTGTCTTCTATTTTATTTTGTCTGATATTAATTTGGCAATGTCCACTTTATTGTGACCACTATTTGCATTGTATATATTTTTTTCAACTTTTATTTTTTAACAATATGTGTACCTAACTTTTACCTACTTGGGGATTTACATTTAAAGTAGGCTTCTTGTAGGTAGCATGTAATTCGGTCTTGCATTTCTATTCAATGTGACCATTTCTGCTTTTTCATTAGTGTGTTTAGTAAAGTTACATTTCACGTGCTTGTCAACATGTTTGATTTTATGACAATTTGTCACTTCTGGATTTTTTGTTGTTGTCTATCTGTTCTGCATATACCAACTTCTTTTTGTTTAATTGACTTTTGGTTCATTCTTTATGGTTTATTGATTTTGTATTAGTATTCAATTTTTTCCTCTATTGAATTTTTAACTCATTGCTCTAGATCACAAGTTGGCACACTTTTTCTTCAAAGGGTCAGATAGTAAATATTTTAGTATTTGGGGTACTGCATATGGCCTCTGATGAGTCTTTTGTTTATTTGCTGGTTTACTTTCTGACAATTTTCAAAATTTGAAAATATAATCCTTTATCATGGGCCATACAGAAGCAGGCCAAACTTGGACTGTGGGCAGTAGTTTGTTTAACCAAATTCTAGTGGTAAAAACATGCATTGTTATTTTTTTTTTTTTTTTTTTTTTTTTTTTTTTGCGGTACGCGGGCCTCTCACTGTTGTGGCCTCTCCCGTTGCGGAGCACAGGCTCCGGATGCGCAGGCTCAGCAGCCATGGCTCACGGGCCCAGCCGCTCCACGGCATGTGGGATCTTCCCACACCGGGGCGCGAACCCTCATCCCCTGCATCGGCAGGCGGACTCTCAACCACTGCGCCACCAGGGAAGCCCTGCATTGTTATTTTATAAAAACTACTTATAGTCAATATTGTACCACTTCATACTTAACACTTCCCAATTTACACTTTCCATTTGTGACATCTCATGTCCCAAATGCAATAATATTACTACAAAATGTTTCCATTTATCTACACCCCACTTTACAAATAGCTCTTTATGCTCTTGATATCATTTCATTTATCTCTGCATGTTATAAACCTCACCTTATAATATTATTATTCTTGGTCTACATACTAGTTGTCTTTTTTGGAAATTATGAGAAATAAAATGAAAATCATTTGTGTCTATTTTCATACCTCATATTGCTGGTGTTCTTTTTTCCCTATAAGTGACAGCTTCCATTTGGTATCATTTCCCTTCAACTTAAAGAATATTCATCACCTTTTCTGCAGTGCATGGTAGTTGGCAACAAATTTCCCAGATTTTATTTTCTTGAAAATATATTTATTTTACTCTTGTTTTTTTTTTTTTTTTTGCGGTATGCGGGCCTCTCACTGTTGTGGCCTCTCCCATTGCGGAGCACAGGCTCTGAACGCACAGGCTCAGCGGCCATGGCTCACGGGCCCAGCCGCTCCACGGCATGTGAAATCTTCCTAGACCGGGGCACAAACCCATTTCCCCTGCATCAGCAGGCGGACTCTCAACCACTGTGCCACCAGGGAAGCCCTACTCTTGTTTTTTGTTTTCTTTGTTTTTTTTTTTTTGCTGTACATGGGCCTCTCACTGTTGTGGCCTCTCCCATTGCGGAGCACAGGCTCTGACCGCACAGGCTCAGCGGCCATGGCTCACGGGCCCAGCCACTCCGTGGCATGTGGGATCTTCCCGGACTGGGGCATGAACTCACATCCCCTGCATCAGCAGGCAGACTCTCAACCACTGCACCACCAGGGAAGCCCCCTACTCTTGTTTTTTTTTTAAAAATTTTCTGATAATGAATTCTGGCTAAACAATTATCTTTTCTTTTTTATCTTTCTAAAATATAATTTTATTTGATTCAGTCCTGGATATTTCTGATAAAAAAGTAAAACAGAATCCTTTTTGTTTTTTTTTTTTCTTTGCCTATAGGTAATTAGTCTTTTTTTCCCTATACCTACTGTCAATATTTTTGCTGGTTTCCAGCAGTTTGACCATAATGGGCTTAGGTGTGATTTTTCTTTGCACTTATCCTGCTTGGGTTTCTCTCCATCTCTCAGTTGTGGAAGTCAACATGTTTATCAAATTTGGAAATATTTCAGTTATAATTTTGTTTTTGTTTTTGTTTTTGTTTTTTTCTGTTCCATTCTCTTTTTTTCCTTTTGGGATTACAATTGCATGTTAGATTGTTTAATATTATACCACTCATTCAGAGTGGTATAATATTAAACAATCTGCTCACTTTTTAAATTTTTTTTAAATTTTTAAAAATTTTTTAAATATTAAACTGCTCACTTTAAAAAATTTTCTTCTTTATTTTTAGAATGAATAATTATATTGATCTGTCTTTAAGTTTGCTGATTTTTATGATACCTTCAAACTATTATACCATAGATTAAGTTTGTCATTTCAATTTTTGTGCTTTATCATGTAGTTCTTTTTAAACTTGCCATTTCTCTTGTAAGATTTCTTGTTTATCCACTCATTATCACCAAATTTACCTTTAAGTCTTAGATAATCATTCTAATAACACTGTAAAGTCATGGTCTACTAAATACAAGGTATGAGATAGCTGAGAGCTTGGGATTGGTATCCTCTGACAGCCTTTATTTTTTTCTGAACTCAGGTCCACATATTCTTGTTTCTTTGCATATCTAATAATTTTTGTCATATACTGAATACCATGACATGCAATTTAGAGACTCTGGATTTTGTTTTCTTTATCCTAAGTGTGTTCTTTTCTAGCAGGCAGTTCAGTTACTGGCTCATTACCTTCAAATAATCTCCTCTGTGGGTCATGTTATGTTTGGTTTCAATCTATAGAACAGTTTACAATAGGCTCTACTCTAGTGTATGGAATTTACTCCTAAGGTGTGAATTTGCAATTCTCAGCTGGATGCCTAGGATATTAAAAATGTTCTCTATTCTAGAAAGGCCAGACTTAATTCTGACAGCATTTCTTGACTTCAAATACCTGTGTTCACTGTTAAACCCAGAGCAGCCTCTGGAATTTCTCTCATAATCTTCCCTATAGAGGTGCAGTCCAGCTGTCAGTCAAACATTTATAGAGAACTTCCACTTAAATGTCTGGCCTCCCTCATGCATCTATCTTCTTTCCCTTGTCATGACCCCTCAGACCTAGCTACTGCAGCAATCTTAAACTGTGGCCTTTGCTTCTTCAGCTCCCTGTGAACTCTGTGCAGGTCCTGTATCAGAGTCAGGATATTTTCACAAGGTAGAAAGCTGGAGTGATTATGAGACTAACCTAGTGAGTTACCCTCCCCTCAGGAATTTTAGAGTTGTACTGTCTGTTGCCTAATTCCTGAAAACTAATTTCTTTTTCTAAAAATTAATTAATTAATTTAATTTTTGGCTGCATTGGGTCTTTGTTGCTGCACGCCGGCTTTCTCTAGTTGTGGTGAGTGGGGAATACTCTTCATTATGGTGTGAGGGCTTCTCACTGCGGTGGCTTCTCTTGTTGTGGAGCATGGGCTCTAGGCTCACGGGCTTCAGGAATTGTGGCTCCTGAGCTCTAGAGTGCAGGCTCAGTAGTTGTGGCAAAGGAGCTTAGTTGCTCCACGGCACGTAGGATCTTCCTGGACCAGGGCTCAAACCCGTGTCCCCTGCATTGGCAGGCAGATTCTTAACCACTGTGCCACCAGGGAAGCCCCCTGAAAACTATTGACATAAATTATGTCCAATTTTATATTTGTTCACGGCAGGAGTGATAGTATGTTATCAGTTATCCCATCAGGGCTAGATGCAGAATTATTTCTACTTACTCTTATTTTACCTGTTTATTCCCTTTAAGTATTTGAATTTGTGAGCCATGGAAAAACAAAAGGTAATCTGAGATTTAGTTGAAGCATGAGTTCAGGGTATTTGTACAGAAGGATGCTGAGGGGCTTCCCTGGTGGCGCAGTGGTTGAGAGTCCGCCTGCCAATGCAGGGGACACGGGTTCGTGCCCTGGTCCGGGAAGATGCTACATGCCACGGAGCAGCTGGGCCCATGAGCCATGGCCACTGAGCCTGCGTGTCCGGAGCCTGTGCTCCACAACGGTGGAGGCCACAACAGTGAGAGGTCTGCGTACCACCAAGAAAAAAAAAAATGGATACTGAATACTAGGACTTAGATCTTAGAAAAAGGCTATGAAAGACTATTGAATTTTCTTGATCAGGAGTGGCATTTACAAATAATGAAACACTCTATGAGATTTTTGTTATGAGAACTTTGTTAACAGCTGAGAATGAGTTGTAAGCCATGGAGTAAACTGGGTTTTCACAAAACCCAAAGCACTATAACTTTATAGCTAGGTTCATGGCTTGTTAATTTGTTTCAATTTTGTATTGCTTTTTAAATACTTGTTTGATGATGTGGTTAAACTCCGTTAGGCTCTAAATGTAAGCCTAGTTTAGAGATCCATGGCACAAAATTCTGGATTATTTTATGGGCATTTTATACTCTTCTAATATTAATCTTCACCTGAGGAAATATCTCCACTGGCAATGACTCCTCAACTGCCAACTTGTAAATAGCCTACACTGTATTAGAAAGAAACATCAACAAAAGGGGGATGAATACATTATTGTGTTGAAAAAACTACCTTTCCTTATTGAATTGATGTGCACCTTTGTCAAAATTCAGTTTGGCATATTTCTGTGAGTCTTTTTCTGGGTTCTCTACTCTGTTCCATTGATCAATGTGTCAGTCCCTTTATCAATATGACATCATCTTGATTACTATAGTAAGTATTGAAAATGGGTAGACTAATTCTTCCCAATTTAATCTTTTTTTTCAAAGTTGACTTAGCTATTCTAGTTGTTTCATTTTTCCTTATACATTTTAGAATTATCTTGCCTACATCTACAAAAATCTTTCTGGAATTTTGATAGGAATTGCATTAAACTTGTATATCAATTTGGGAGGAATTGGTATCTTTTCTATGTTGAATCTTCTATACTATGAACATGGTATGTCTCTACATTTTAGATCTTTTATTTCTTTCATCAACATTTTGAAGTTTTCAACATATAAGTCTTGTCCCTCTTTTGCTTGATTTACATCTAAGTATTTTTTTAAGAACTGTATATGATACTGTGTTTTTCATTTTGATATCAACATGCTTATCACTACTATATAGAAATACAATTGATTTTTGTGTGTTTTCCTTGTATTTTGTGACCTTTATGAAATTGCTTATTAATTTTAAAGGGTATTTTGTTTGTTAGAGTCCTTTTTTTTTTCTTTTTCTCATTGCCCTAGCTATAACTTTCCAGTTCTATGCTGAATAAGAGTGGTGAAGTGGACATCCGTTCCTGCTCCCACTCCTATTTCATATATTTATAAATCATAATTTTCTCTATGTTATTTGGTTTGCATAATTTTTTTGTGATCTAGCTTCAACTTCACTGACCATTTCTTCTGTAATCTTAATCTGTTGTTAAGCTCTTCTGTTGGAGATTTCCTTTTACTTTCTGTAAATTTTAGCTTTACAATATTTATTTAGTTGTTTTTTATAGTTTTCAAGGTTTTCTATCCATTTGTTAAGAGCCCATTTTACTTTAAGTACTTGAATATATTTATAATAGGTGTTATAAAGTATTTGTGTGGGCTATCCTGAGATGAGTTTCTATCAACTGCTTTTGTCCCTGACTCTGGGGAGATTTTTGCTGGGATTTTTTTACTTTTTGTTTTTTGGTAGTATGGGGTGTGTTTCTTTCTTCCTTCCTTCCTTCCTTCCTTCCTTCCTTCCTTCCTTCCTTCCTTCCTTCCTTCCTTCCTTCCTTTCTTTCTTTCTTTCTTTCTTTCTTTCTTTCTTTCTTTCTTTCTTTCTTTCTTTCTTTCTTTCTTTCTTTCTTTCTTTCTTTCTTTCTTGTTTTGTATGTCCAGTATGTTTCATTAACTACTTGACCTTATGAATGTTATATTTAGAGATTCTGAATTCTGTAATCTTTAGGAGTGTTGTTTGTTCTCTCAGAGAGCTAACTTGGCTAGACTCAAACTTTAACCATTTTTATTCCCTGTGGAAGGCCACTGCTGAAGTTTCAGTTTTTATCTTTCAGACATCCAGGTATTTAGTTTTAGCGGGGTTTTCTGGAACCTCCACTTTATAAGCATAGTTAAGGGGCTGTCTAAGGATTTAGTGCCTCTCTGTGACTCCCTGTTCAATTTCCTTCTCAGTTGTACTTTCAGTTTTGAACTTTGTTCTTTGTCTTTTCAAGCTTTAAGGCTCCTTCATAGACTGGAGAGTGCCTTCAGCTGAAACATCATATATAATAGATCTCAGCTTATACAGTTTACATCTCTCTAGGATTTACTCCTCTATAGTTTCTGCTTATTGTTGTTCTCTCTCTGGTACCTTCAAATAGCTTTTTACACTTTTTTATCAAAAATTTATAGTTGTTATTTTTTGGAGGTTAAATCCATCATGAACTACTCTGTCAATACAGCAATGAGTTAAATTTTGAATTATCTTCTTTTTTCTTGCAAGCACCCCTTCTGGAGCTCTCTGCTCCAAAATGAGCTGAAAATTTTGTTCAAATTTCCTTTCCCTACATTCACCTAAGTTATCCTTTTACCATAGATGACATGTCTGTTTCTTTCTTCATTTACTCAGTCATTTTGGAAGAGGGCACCTTCTAGTAACCTCTTTCTCGGAGGTAATTTTTGAAAACTTGTGAGTTTCCCACCCAAAAAAATCTTTATTTTTTCAGATGTGTTTGATATTTACTGGGACATATAAGACATTAATTTGTATTTGAAAGTTTTCTCCACTCTCTGATTTCTCCTCAGTGATTTTCTTTTTAATTAAATTATTTTCCTTTTCATTTACGTTGGAGAGCTTTTAAAATTTTTTCTGATGGTATTTTTACACAGATATTTATATTTAAGACCAAGATAACAAAAAAGCTGTGGAAGTCCTGTGTGGGGTGATGGTAAGATTTTGTTTACTGTGAGCTTTATTCTAAGGCTATTGGACAGGAACTTGTCCATTTTATTGGAAACCCACAAATGGCAGTATCTGTGTTTACTTCTCCAAAGAAGAAAACTTGATACCTGATGTTGGTCAAGAGATGATAATGATGGCTGCCAGTACTCTGAGAATCAAGTGAAAGAAGAAACCAGGGAGACTTCATCATTCAAGAAACAGATTTTCACCTGATGCCTGGATTTTTAGCACCTTGTCTGAATATCAACCCAACCTACAAACTACAGCTTCCTAACTTGAACTGATGATGTCTCTCATCTGTTATCATCTCCTCTCACATCATCTTTATATTGGTTTACATCATTTTTAATTCATCTGTTGTCATTTTTATTAATAACAAAAAAAACAACCATTTTTAACTAGAAAAAAGTATTTTATATTTAATTCAATTTTAACATCTATTCTTATTAATTTGAATTTAAATGTTAACATTAAGTTATATTTAAATCAAGTACTTAAGTAAACTTAAATCTAATTGAATCAAAAATTTTAAGTTGAACATGATTCAATTAAAAAATGTAGGGGTTGGTGACAGAGTGTTAAAGATTCTTAACATTTGAGAAGATACTAAGTACCATTCAAAAGCTTTATTAAAGATTATAAAATATGTGTGTAATAGTTTGTTAAAATCAATTCTTCTTTTTGGCAAATTCTTCTTTTAGTGAATTGGCTGTCATGGACTAGGCTTTCAGAGACTGATGCTTTTTTTTTTTTTTTTTTTTTTTTTT